>NW_024096806.1:0-178375 GCF_016545835.1 Crotalus tigris | reverse complement strand
TTAGTCTTTGAGTTGTTGGTATATATAACTTTTCCCCTACCCAAGGCAATCCGTCTCTCATTGTGCACACATGTTTGTTTTTCTGGAACCAATCATCCGTTTCCAAACTTTTTCTGAATTCAATCCCAGTTTGGCTGTCCAGTTGTGGTTTTATTTTGGCTTGGGTTCTTGTGGTTACTGGCGCTGCCAGTTGTGATTCTGACATTATTGGTCTAGAGTCTGTGGTTCGTGCGCTGTTATATTGGGGCATGCGAGATAGTGCATCTGCCAGGAAGTTCTTTCTTCCTGGTAAATGTTTGAGATTAAATTGGAATTGATGAAAATGCTGGGACCAGCGGGCTTGTTTGGGATTGAGTTTCCTGGAAGTTTTCAGGGCTTCTAAAATTTTGTGATCAGTCCACACCTGGAAGGGGATTTTGTTGCCTTCCAGGAACTGTCGCCACGTGAGTAATGCCCAACGTATCCCATAAGCCTCCTTCTCCCATACGGGCCAGCGCTGTTCTGTTTCCGTGAGTTTCTTGGATGTATATGCACAGGGTTGCAATACTGTATCATCATTTTCTTGTAATAGCACAGCCCCCGCTGCCACATCACTTGCATATGCCTGTATTATGAAGGGCTTTGTCATTGCTGGGGACTTTGAGTATGGTTCGGCAGAAAAAGTATCTTAGTCTCTACAAACGCTGCATTCGCAACTCCATTGTACATTTTAGTGGTGGTAGGTTTATGAGGCGTGTTCCCTTCGTTTTTAGTAAGTTAGGTGAGGGGCAAGGATCTCGTGCAAATGAGGGGATGAATGGCGGTAAAAATTTGCAAAGCCAGGAAAACTTTGTACGTTGCTTTCTTGTGCGCGGGGGTGGTGCCCATTATAATACGCGACCTTCTCTGGGTCCATTTCCATGCCCTGTGGGGATATGCGATAGCCTAGGTAGTCTATCCTGTCCTGGTGGAATTCGCATTTTGAGAGTTTGGCATATAGGTGAGCGGCTCGCAGCTTCTTTAAAACCGCTCTGACAAGTTTGACGTGTTCTTCTTTTGTTTCGGTAAAGATAAGAATGTCGTCCAAGTAAACAAGGACCCCCTTAAAAAGGTGCTCCCTTAGAACGTCATTGATTAATTGCATAAAGACTGCAGGGCCCCATTGTAATCCAAATGGCAAGACTTTGAATTGATAGCACCCCATGGGGCAGTTAAATGCAGTCTTCCATTCGTCCCCTTCCTTGATTCTCACGCGATAGTAAGCTTCCCTTAAGTCTAGTTTAGAAAAAATTTTCCCTGTCGATAGGTGTGACAGCAGGTCTTTCATGAGGGGCAGCGGGTATAGGTTGCTTTCACTGATTGTGTTCAGGGCCCTATAATCCACGCATAAACGTAAAGAGCCATCATTCTTCTCTCTAAAAAGGACCGGGGCAGCCACTTTAGGCTTAGCTGGTTCAATGAAACCTCTCTCCAGGTTTTTTTTTATAAATCTTTGCATTTCATCCTTCTCCTTTGGGCTCATGGAGATAATCTGGGCTTCGGGAGTTTTGCCCCAGGCTTGAATTCAATGGTACAGTCTGTGGGTCGGTGGGGGGGAAGCTCATTCGCCCTATCCTCACTGAAGACTTCAGCAAGGTCCCTATATTCCTCTGGTATTTCTGTTAATCTTTTTTCCTCTCCTATGGATGCTTTTTCTATTCTTGATTCTGGTAGCCTCCCTTGGGGTTTTAATTCCATAGGGTCCCCCTTCGGGAATTTGATTTCTGTCGTCCTCCAATTTACCCAGGGGTTCCATTTTTTCAACCATTCCATCCCTAGAATCATTGGGCATTCCATACCTGGGGTCACCACAAACGTTAAGCCTCGTCATGGTTGCCGGACGAGATGTATTGGACAAAGTGGCTAGGTAGCTGCACCCCCCGCTAGGATCATCTAGCTGGCCAAATTAGAGAATTGGGTGGTTACAGTCTCCTGGAGGGAGCACAGATTCCCATAGGTGGGCTAAGAGGAAGCGGGTAAAGCCAGCGTATAAGGCTTCACCTTCACAGCTTCGGGCCATGGGGGGGGATTAATATAGTCACTGTTTGGAAGATGGGTGTGATGCGTCCACTTACCAGGGGTTCGCCTTCCGAGCTGTCATCTGAGGCATCCACCGTCCCTGTGGTGTAGGCTGGAGTTCTTTCCCCTTGGTGAGCAGAGGTGGGGTTTTCTGCAATTTCCATCATTTTCATGGCTGTTTCTTTTGGCTTAGCTGAATACCCTCTGGGTTTGTTGATTGGGGATCTGTCGGGGTTGTGCTGGGGGGCCTTTGAGCGGCATTCTACAGCTCGATGCCCTTCTCTTCCGCACTTGAAACACCCCATCTGCTTCTTGGCTGTATCCGATGATTTCACCGGTGGGTGTGTCAGCTCAGGCGGGGGGCGGCTCCATTGTTTTCCTCGGCGGTGCCTCTTCAATATGTCGATCTCTGCTTCCTCTGCCAAGACGTACCATTCCTCAAGTAGATGTGGGTCCCCTCGGGGCAGGCCCCCCACCCACAAGCATGTCATCAATAGATGTGTTCCTAGTCCGCCTTTGACATGGCCAAGGGAGGATGCTTCTGGCGCCACCCAAATTCCATGTTTGCTGGCAAATGGCCCGAAATTTTGTGTATACCAGTAACTGGGCGTTTGCCTTGGCCTCCATCGTTGTTATTCTTTCACGGGCTTTGCGATCAGCCAGGGGGTCTTCAAATCGTCTTCTCAAAGAGGACATGAAACGGTTGAAGTTACTGAGTTCTGGGGCATTGGAGTCATGCAAGTTCACTACCCAATCCGCAGCTGGTCCATCCAGGGCAGATTGCACGATCCGGATGCGGGCTTTGTCGCTGGGAATGTCCTGCCCATATTCCTCCATGTAGCTGAGGACTTGGGTTAGGAAAAACCCCAAGCGTGTTGGCTCCCCTTTGAATTTCACTTCCAACGGTGGACGTCTTGGAATGGATCGGTGTCTCTGTTGTGGGTGGTAGTGTCTTCCGTCCAGATTGCCATATGTGGTCCGGTAGGGGGTGGGGGCTCCTGGATCAGTAGATGTCCCTGGGGTTGCAGGTTCCATGTCCCCCTCGGTGTCTCTCCCTTTGCGGCTCCAGGAACTGGGGCGGCCGTAGGGCTCAGTATTCTCCTCTCCTAGGAAGCTGAGAGTTCTCTTCATCAGGTCAATAGCTTTCTCTAGGATCCAGTCTGAGTACGGTGCCCAGCTTCCTCTCTCTTCACTTGCGTGCAGGGATTTCTCCATCTCCTGCTTCCATTCTGGTTGCTTGGTCCCCCGTCTCAGGGTCACCTTTCTTGATTCCTTTCCCCACTCACTTTTCTTTCCAACGCCCATCGACCAGCGAGGCTTGTGGTCCTGTGTCTCCACCACTTCTTCTCCTGAGGAATCTGGCCTCTCGGATCCCAACATATGGCAAGGTTCCAGCTGGGTCAGCGGCTCTCTTTCCAGGGAGTTTTCCCCCTCTCTTGCTCCATTGTCTGACATGGTAAATTTTTGCAAAATCCCCCGGCAAGGGTCTTCCTTCCAGGTGGATTAATTTTGCAAGTCCTGTCTAATGTAAGGACCCACCCCACTTTGCATCTTAAGAAGACAGAACTCTTGGAATAATTTTTCCAACAGGAATCCTTTATTAAGAGAAAATGGTTGCAGGCATGCTAGACAGGACTTGGGGTTCAAGCTCTTCCATTCAAGGTTTTAAGGGGTTCCCCAGTAGTCTCACCCAATCAACCCCCCTTCCAGTGATAGTTTCAAGTATCACAATTCCACTCCCTTTCTTCTTTCTTCCGTCTGGATGGAGACTTCAGATAACTACATGAAAGGCAACTTCCCTCCTTTGGTATGTTAACGCTTCGAGGTTACAATAAACACACATTCAGCATTCAGCTCTTTGAAGTGTAAAGAAGGAAGTGAGGGCCATAAAGCCCCTTTGTTCTCCCCCTTCTCTCCCTCTTATGGCAGAATCCAGAGAAGGCAGAATTGGGAGTTTCTATATTTGATAATTTAAAGATGAAATATAATTGGATTCTGACATTTTGGTCACTTCACATGACCCTGGAACACTGTGACCATCATAAAAATGAATCAGTTGCCAAGCATCTGAATGTAAATCACAAGATCCTGAAGATGCTGCAACATTCCAGCTGATCGGTGCTTCCTCTGGGCTCAGCAGAAGCACCAGGATCAGTGACGAGCTCCAGCTGGAACCTGCCACAGATCCTGGTGCTTCCACTGAGCCCTGACAGCCCTGCAGCTCTGGCCATCTCTCGCTCACGCTTGTGCAGTGCTGCCACCGGTTTGGCTCATTCCCCTCCCCTGCTACCACTTTTCTAGTATGGTCGCGTATCACCTGCCAGGTGCCAATGTACCAAAGGTGGTACCCATACCATTGGTTGAATAGCCCTGTTATAGTCTACACAGAGACTAAGAGAGCCATCTTTTTTTCATGGAATAACACAGGAGCTGCCAATTGAGATTTAGTAAGCACAATGAGCCTCCACTCTCAATTCTTATCTATAAAGTTTTTTAGTTCGTCCAGTTCCCTAGGAGTATATTTTTGGCTTGGTAACTTCACCCATGGGATGAATTCAATCGCGCAGTCTGTGGGTTGAGGAGGGGGAAGTTTGTCCACCCTCCGCTCACTAAATGCTTCAGAGAAATCTCTGTACTCCATTGGTAGGCTTTGCCTCTCTGGCTCAGTAAGGCAGCAGTAAACTCCTGTTTCGTTTCACCCCCCCCCCTTGTCAAGATCGTTGGTTTATAGTCTCTTTTTTCTGAAATCTGAATTTCCCTTCCTTCCAGTCCACCATGGGGTTCCAATTTCTTAACCATGTTAGCTCCAAGACTAGTGGTCATTCCATTCTAGGGGCCACAATAAAAGCTAAAGTTTCTGTGTGGCTTCCTAGGTCGATGTGTAAGGGACTAGTGGAAAAGCTGGCAGGTACTCCCAGTGTGACTGAACCATCCAATTGGCAAAATGTGATTGGAGTCTTTAGTCTCCTAAGGGGCACTCCCATTTTCCTAACCAGTTCTGGGCCAATCATGTACTGAGTCCAACCTGAGTCTAGTAAGGCAGCTAGTTTCATGGTCCTTTCCATACCCGGAATAGATAGTTCTACAGGCACCGTTACTAAATCAATTGGCCTGCTCACCAACAGGTCATCCTCTTTCTCATCTTCCACAGTTCCGGGATCCTGAAAACATGAGGCTGTAGCTTGACCTTCTTGGTTGCGATGCCACAGGACCTCAGTGGCTTCAGCAGCCCTCATGGCAGTCTCTTTAGGGTGTAGTGGGGTTTGCAAGGGTCTACCAGCTGACAGATGATCTCCCCTCCTTGAAGGCATCTTTGCTCGACATTCTGTGGCCCAATGCCCTTCTTTCCCACATTTAAAACAGGCAGTGCTGCAGAGTGAGATAGGTGGTGCTCATATGGGTTCCATTCGGTTTTCTGAGTTTGGGGTGAAATTTAACTTCACCGGATGGTGTAAGTGCTTACGTTGATCAATTTCTACCTCTTCCGCCAGCAGGCACCAGTCATATAACTGCCTTGGGGGCCCACAAGCTACACAGGCATTGTAGAGGTCCTCATTAAGTCCATCCTGGAAGCAGCTTACCAGGATGTCCTCTGGCCAATGGAGGTAGCTACCTAACTCTCTAAACTCCTCCGTATATTCTGCTACTGGTCATCTGCCCTGCTTTACTGTTTTTATACACTCCCAGGCTTTTTTATCAGCTAGTCGGTCTTCAAAGCCTCTGTGGAGTGCAGTCATAAACTGATTAAAATTCCGCAGTTCAGGTGTGTTATAGTTATAGAGGGTGACCATTCAGTCAGCAACTTCCCCTTCCAGGGCTAATGTGACCACTGGACTTTCTCCACATCAGTAGGCAACATTCTCCCATAAATCTATATATATGTGAACACGTATGCAAGAAAGAACCCCAGTTGCTTTGAATCCCCATCAAATTTCACCCCAATTGGGACTGGTTTTGCTTCTGCTGGCTGAAGCGGTCACCCTCTTGTTGTCTGAGTTTGACACCCCGAGTACTGGGCTGTGGTCTCGGCTGCCATGGCCCCTCCCTCTCTGGTTACCAAATCCTCAACCTCCAACTCTTCTCTCCCTGATTCTGCCTCAGATTTCTGGCCCTCCTCCATCTGTAATTTGAATTCATCTAAGGCTGTCCTTATGTATTCCATTACTATCTCCATAATTTCCAATTTTGGTTCCTCCTTTCCTCCCTTCTGTCCTGGGGGTAAGGGCTGGACCCCTTCTTCTTCTTCAGGGTAACATTGGAGTCTCTCGCTTCCCAACCTTCAGATTTATTGGCTCCAAGGGACCATCAGGAAAAGGAAACAGAAGTGGTGAGCAAATACAAACATGCAAGTAATTCTGGGCTCCCCCCATCCTATAACAGAATGGCAGGTCCCAAAGATGGAAGGACAGAAGGAAGGGAACCGTTTGGGACCTGACAGATTCACTGATCTACATTACTTACATGAAGTCCTTCTTGCAGGCGATGGGCTGCACTTCACAAGAACCAGGAAGAATGTATTTGGAAAACAACTGGGTCAGCTTCCAAAGGGTTTTAAACTAAAAATGAGGGGAAGGGTGACCAATCTTTAGGATCTTTAGGACCTAATCCCAAGCATAAACCCAAGACAACTAAACAAGGAGGAAAGGAATGGTGGGAAGGAAAGAAAAGTCAGACATAAAACAAGAGCTGTAGGAAGCATACCCAGGATCAGCCATAAAGGATTCAGATGCCTATATATTAATGCTCAAAGTTTGAGGAACAAACAAAGTAAACTTGAAGTATTAATATATGAAGATAGATATGATATAATGGTCATTACCAAACTTGATGGGATGAAACTAAGAACTGGAATATAATGCTGAAAAGATACAAATTGTTCAAAAGAAACAGATCTAACAAATAAATAGAATTGCATTTGTGTAAGAAATCACTAAACTTCTATAGAAATGCATAAAACCAAGGATGAAAGACTCCTTGAATGTATATGGTTTAATATAAAAGGAAAAAAGATTGACATTTCCATAAGTGTATTCTACAGGCCACCTAAGCAAGCAGGAAAAAAAGAGATGAACATTTTGCTTATCAGTTAATTAATCTGTGCAGGAAACATATCACAATAGTAATAGAGGACTTCAATTACCCTGACATCAACAGGGAGACAAACTCTGCTTCAAGTGGGAGATCAAACAGGTTCCTGACAAGCCTAACTGACAACTTTGTCACCCCAAAAGAAGAGGAGGAAACTAAAGATGAAATGATAGAGGGGGCTGAAATTGTGGGAACTTTGGTGGAGAACTGATCCTGTCGTATTGGAATTAAATTTAATGCAGACACAATCATTGTACGTTATACAATGTACATTGCACAGGCCAGAAGAAGGGCTGAGAAGATATCGGCAGATACCTCACATCTTGGACATAAACACAGTATCAACTCCTTTCCTTGGGGCAGTGCCATATGGCATTGTATGCCAAAACAACTAGACACAGACAGGTTTTTTCCCTCATGCCATTACTCTGCTGAACACCTAATTCTCTCAGTACTGCCTAATGTCTACTAACTCATGTAGTATAACTGTAGTATTATTATTTATACTTCTAATTGTCTTCTTTACTCCCACTTTAATTGGTATTATTATTATTATTATTATTATCATTATTATTATTAATCATTGCACAGTCAGCCAGATGTCAGACTGGATTTGGCATTTTGTCTACCTATCGAGTCCTTACCAAGGACCTGGGATAGGCAGATGTGGGTGTTTGATGGTATTACAGATATTGTCACAGGATGGAAACAGTTCCTAGTAAGGCTGTCTTTTGCAATTGACTAATACCGAATTTGTCAATGCCAATGGTGTTCAAGTGATGCTCCAGTTGTTTTGAGATTGCACCCAAGGCACAATTATTATTATTATTATTACCTTTTATTCATTAAACATGAACCTCGGTTAACTGAACATTCAAATTGGCTGGTGCTGATGGTTGACACGGGTTGCTACCAGCATCCTAGGTGTCAACCAGCTACCTCCTTAAAATATAAGATGTTCCGAGCAGCACAGTTTTTTGTAACATTGCTGGAGTTATTGCAGGAAACTGCAGTTTCTTGATGTATTTTGCAAAGTTTTTGGATATAGTTCCCAGTGTGTAAGGACCCCCCCCCACTTTGCATCTTAAGAAGACAGAACTCTTGGAATAATTCTTCCAACAGGAATCCTTTATTAAGAGAAAATGGTTGCAGGCATTCTAGATAGGACTTCGGGTCCAAGCTCTCCCATTCAAGCCTTTAAGGGGTTTCCCAGTAGCCCCACCCAATCACCTCCTATTTCCAGCAACAGTCTCAGGCATTACATTCCCACCCCCTTTTTCCTAACTGCCGGCTGGATGGAGACTTCAGAAAAAACTATATGAAAGGTAATAGCCCCCTTTGTTATGATTAGGCCTTTTTGGTGCTATCCACATTAAGTCTCTTTGAAGTACACTGAAGGAAGTGAGAGCCATAAAGCCCCTTTGTTCACCCCTTCCCTTCATTGTATGACAGAATCCAGAGAAGGCAGAAATGGGGTTTTCTATAATTGATAACTAGAGATGAAATATAATTGGATTCTGACATCCGGCCCCCTCAAAAATAAGAGAGATCCAGTTGAAAGAAAACAAAACAGGTATAAAAGTTAGTCAGGCTTGTTAGGATACTCTGTGTGAAACTTCTTCAATAGCTTCGGGGCTCTGACATGACGTTTATGAACCCACTCGTTTTGTGAGGCAGGGAGGTGTTTCCAGGCAACTAGGTACTGAGTCGCTTCATGATATCTCCTAGAGTCTAGGATTTCCTTTATTTCGAAGTGTTGTTTGCCCTCTACCATGATTGAAGGTGGTGGTGGGGAGATTTTTGGCTGTAAAACTGACTGATGCTCTCTTTTCAGCAAGCTGCAATGAAAAATTGGGTGTATTTGCCTGAGTTTTTTTGGTAATTCTAATTCTACTGTTACTGGGTTTATGATTCTTTTAATTGCAAAAAGGCCCTATATATTTTGGTCCAAGTTTTTTACAGGGCTGTAGGGACTTTAGGTATTTTGTAGATAAGTACACCATTTCTCCTACAATGAATGGTGTAGGCTCAATCCGTTTTTTATCGGCTTGTGCTTTGTATGCCTGCCTAGCTTCATCTAGTACTTTTCTAACTATTGGCCAGGTGTTTTGTAGTTTTTCCATCCATTCTTTCAGTGATGGGATCGTTGGTTCGTTTGGGGTTAATTCTGGCATGGGGTTGAAACTTTGACCGTTGGCTATTTGAAAAGGAGTGTAGCATGTGCTGGAGTGGACTGCATTATTGTAGGCAACTTCTGCAAAAGGGAGTAAGTCCGCCCACTCGGTCTGCTGGAAACTAAGAAAACAACGTGAATATTGCTTAAGTACGGAGTTAATTTTTTCAGCCCCCCCCATTTGATTGTGGATGATGGTTAGATGTCAGTCCCTGAGTGGTTCCTAAGAGGGATAAAAATTCCTTCCAAAATGCAGACGTAAATTGCACCCCCCTGTCAGAGATGATGCGTTGGGGTGCCCCATGCAATCTGTAAATGTGCTGGATGAAAAGTTTTGCTAAGGCTTTTGCAGTGGGAATCTTTTGGCAAGGGATAAAGTGCACCTGTTTGGAAAACAAGTCCGTGACTGTCCAGACAACCGTATTTCCATTGCTTTCTGGCAATTCCACTATAAAATCCATGGCTATTTCTCTCCAGGGGGCTGAGGGATTTGCCACTGTTTGTAATAGTCCTGGCGATTTCCCTTGAAACCTCTTTGCAGTGGCACATTTTGGGCAACTGGCTACATAACTTTCTATGTCCTTTTTTATTGATGGCCACCAAAATTGCCATTTAATTAAGTGTAAAGTTTTTACAAATCCAAAATGCCCTGCTGATTTTGTGTCATGGCAAAGCTGCATGAAAGTGACTCTTTGGGTTGTTGGTATATATAACTTTTCCCCTACCCAAGGCAACCCGTCTCTCATTGTGCACACATTTTTGTTTTTCTGGAACCATTCGTCTGTTTCCAAACTTTTTCTGAATTCAATTCCAGTTTGGCTGTCCAGTTGTGGTTTGAATTTAGCTTGGGTTCTTGTGGTTACTGGTGCTGCCAGTTGTGACTCTGCCATTATTGGTTTAGAGTCTGTGGTTCGTGCGCTGTTATATTGGGGCATGTGAGACAGCGCATCTGCCAGGAAGTTCTTTCTCCCTGGTAAATGTTTGAGTTTAAACTGGAACTGGTGAAGCCATTTTCAGGGCTTCCAAATTTTTGTGATCAGTCCACACCTGGAAGGAGATTTTGTTGCCTTCCAGGAACTGTCACCACCTGAATAATGCCCAACGTATCCCTTATGCCTCCTTCTCCCATACGGGCCAGCGCTGTTCTGTGTCCGTGAGTTTCTTGGATGTATATGCACAGGGTTGCAAGACTCCATCATCGTTTTCTTGTAATAGCACATCCCCCACTGCCACATCACTTGCATCTCCCTGCATTACGAAGGGCTTGTCCGTGTCTGGGTGCCTTAGTACTGGTTTGGCAGAAAAAAGTCTCTTTAGTCTCTCAAACGCTGCTTGGCACTCCATTGTCCATGTTAGTGGCTGGCTAGGTTTTACTGAGGATGCTCCCTTCATTTTTAGTAAGTTAGTGAGGGGCAAGGCTGTCTGGGCAAATGAGGGGATGAATTGGCGGTAAAAGTTTGCAAAGCCAAGGAAACTTTGTAGTTGCTTTCTTGTGCAGGGTGGTGCCCAATCTAATACTGCTCTGACCTTCTCTGGGTCCATTTCAATGCCCTGGGGGGATATGCGCTAACCTAAGTAGTCTATCCTTTCCTGGTGGAATTCGCATTTTGAGAGTTTGGCATATAGGTGGGCGTCTCGCAGTTTCTTTAAAACCACTCTGACAAGGTTGACATGTTCCTCTTTTGTTTCGGTGAAAATAAGAATGTCGTCCAAGTAAACAAGGACCCCCTTGAACAGGTGCTCCCTTAGAACGTCATTGATTAATTGCATAAAGACTGCAGGGCCCCCTTGTAATCCAAATGGCAAGACTTTGAATTGATAGCACCCCATGGGGCAGTTAAATGCGGTCTTCCATTCGTCCCCTTCCTTAATTCTCACGCGATAGTAAGCTTCCCTTAGGTTTAGTTTAGAAAAATTTTTCCCTTTCGATAGGTGTGACAGCATGTCTTTCATGAGGGGCAGAGGGTATAGGTTGCTTTCACTGATTGTATTCAGGGCCCTATAATCCATGCATAAGCGTAAAGAGCCATCCTTCTTCTCTCTAAAAAGGATCGGGGCAGCCACTTTAGTCTTGGCTGACTCAATGAAACCTCTCTCTAGGTTTTTTTTTATGAATCTTTCCATTTCCTCCTTCTCCTTTGGGCTCATGGAGTATAATCTGGGCTTCGGGAGTTTTGCCCCAGGCTTGAATTCAATGGTACAGTCTGTGGGTCGGTGGCGGGGGGAGCTCATTCACCCTCTCCTCACTGAAAACTTCAGCAAGGTCTCTGTATTCCTCTGGTATTTCCTCTCCCATGAATGCTTTTTCTCTTCTTTATTCTGGTAGCCTCCCTTGGGGTTTTAAGTCCATAGGGTCCCCCTTTGGGAATTTGATTTCTGTCATCCTCCAATTTACCAAGGGGTTCCATTTTTTTAACCATTCCATCCCTAGGATCATTGGGCATTCCATGCCTGGGGTCACCACAAACGTTAAATTTTCCTCATATTTGCCGAGGGAGAGGTATTGGTATTGGTAGATTGGCTAGGGTAGCTGGCACCCCCCCTCCTATGGATCCATCTGACTGTTCCAGTCTCCTCATGGGATGCCCAGATTCTCCACTAGTGTTGGGCTAATGAGGCAGCGGGTGCAGCCAGAGTCTATTAAGGCTTTCACCTTCACAGCTTTCGGCATGGGGGGAATTAATATAGTCACTGTCTTGAGGATGGGTGCGATGTGTCCACTTACCAGGGGTTCGCCCTCTGAGCTGTCATCTGAGGAATCCACCGGCCCTGCGGTGTAGGCTGGAGTTCTTTCCCCCTGATGAGCAGAAGTCGGGAGTTTCCACAATTTCCATCATTCTCGTGGCAGTTTCTTTTGGCTTAGCTGAAGACTTTCCGGATTTGCTGTTTGGGGATCTGTCTGGGTTGTGCTGGGGGGCTTTGGAGCAGCATTCTACAGCTCAATGCCCTTCTCTTCTGCACTTGAAACACCCCATTTGCTTCTTGGCTGTAGCCGGTGGTTTCACTGGTTCGTCTGTCAACTCAGGCGGGGAGCGGCTCCATTGTTTTCCTCAGCGGTGTCTTTTCAATATGTCGATCTCTGCTTCCTCTGCCAAGATGTACCATTCCTCAAGTTGGTGTGGGTCCCCTCGGGGCAGGCAAGCATCATATAGATCATAATTTAGTCCTTGAAATGGCTGAGGAGGATGTCTTCTGGCCAGTTCAGTTTGCTGGCAATGGCCCGGAATTCTTGTGTATATTCAGCCACAGGCATTTGCCCTTGTTTGCCTCGTCCTCTCAGAGAGGACATGAAACAGTTGAAGTTGCTGAGTTCTGGGGCATTGGAGTCATGCAAGTTCATCACCCAATCTGCAGCCGGTCCGTCTAGGGCAGATTGCACGATCCGGATGCGGGCTTTGTCGCTGGGGATGTCCTTCCCGTATTCCTCCATGTAGCTGAGGACTTGGGTTAGGAAAAACTCCAAGTGTGTTGGCTCCCCTTTGAATTTCACCTCCAATGGCGGATGTCTTGGAATGGATCGGTGTCTCTGTTGTGGGTGGTAGTGTCTTCCGTCCAGATCGCCATCTGTGGTTCGGTAGGGGGTGGGGACTACTGGATCAGCAGATGTCCCCGGGGCTTCAGGTTCCACTTCCCCCTCAGTGTCTCTCCCTTTGCAGCTCCAGGAGCTGGGGCGGCCATAGGGCTCAGGATTCTCCTCTCCTAGGGAGCTGAGAGTTCTCTTCATCAGGTTAATAGCTTTCTCTAGGATCCAATCTCAGTATGGTGCCCAGCTTTCTCCCTCTTCATTTGCGTGCAGGGATTTCTCCATCTCCTGCTTCCATTCTGGTTGCTTGGTCCCCCGTCTAAGGGTCACCTTTCGTGATTCCTTTCCCCACTCACTTTTCTTTCCAACGCCCATTGACCAGCGAGGCTTCTGGTCCCATATCTCCACCACTTCTTCTCCTGAGGAATCTGACCTCTCGGATCCCAACATCTGGCAAGGTTCCAATTGGGTCAGCGGCTCTCTTTCCAGGGAGTTTTCCCCTTTCTTGCTCCATTGTCTGACATGGTAATTTTTTGCAAAATCCCCTGGCAAGGGTCTCCCTTCCAGGTGGATTAATTTTGCAAGTCCTGTCTAATGTAAGGACCCACCCCACTTTGCATCTTAAGAAGACAGAACTCTTGGAATAATTCTTCCAACAGGAATCCTTTATTAAGAGAAAATGGTTGCAGACAGGACTTGGGGTCCATGCTCTCCCATTCAAGGTTTTAAGCGGTTTCCCAGTAGCCCCACCCAATCACCCCCTACTTATAGTGACAGTCTCAGGCATTACATTCCCACCCCCTTTTTCGTTACTGCCGGCTGGATGGAGACTTCAGAGAAAACTACATGAAAGGTAATAGCCCCCTTTGTTATGATTAGGCCTTTTTGGTGCTATCCACATTCAGTCTCTTTGAAGTATACTGAAGGAAGTGAGGGCCATAAAGCCCCTTTGTTCACCCCCTTCCCTTCATTGTATGACAGAATCCAGAGAAGGCAGAAATGGGGTTTTCTATAATTGATAACTAGAGATGAAATATAATTGGATTCTGACACAGTGCCCCAATGACAATGGGTATCACTGTTACACATTTCATACATAATTGTGCAGTTTTGATGGCCAGGTCACGATATTTTGAAATTTTTTTCAGTTCTTTTTCTTTGACTTTAGTATCTCCTGGTACAGCGATATCAATCAGCTGTACGCTTCGGTTCTCAATAACTGAGATATCTGGCATGTTGTGTTCCAAATGGCGATCTGTCTTTATTCGAAAGTCCAACAAGATCTTCACCCTCTCATTCTCAACAATTTTTTCCACCCTATGTTCCCATGACTTTTTGGACACAGGCAAGTTGTATTTTTTACACAATGCCCAGTGGATTAATTTAGCAACTTGGTCATATCTAGCTTTGTAATCAGTTTGTGCAATTTTGCTGCACTCACAGATTAGATGTGAAACAGTTTCAACTTTGTCACTATAAAGTTGGCAATTTGGATTGTTAGTGGATTTTCGTATCTTGGCTTTCATGGCATTAGTTTGTAGTGCTTGTTCTTGAACAGCCAGTATTAAGCCTTCTGTTTCTTTCTTGATAGTTCCCATCTTAAGCCATGCCCATGTCAAGTTGTTATCACATTTTCCTTCAATGTTTTTCAAATGCTGTCCATGCAAAGCTTTGGTTTTCCATCTATTTAATCTGTCATCCAGCCTTATAAGTTTTTCCTTATATTCTGCCTTTGTTTCTGTTATTTTTATAGTGCTCTCTGTTTTCACAGCCTGCAGCAGTTTTTCTGTACTTTGATTCACATAGTCCAGGGGTAGGCAACCCAAAACACTCAAAGAGCCACTTGGACTCATTTCCCACTGAAAACAAAACACTGGAGCCGCAAAACCCTTTTGATATCTAAAATGAAAATAACACTGCATATATCCTTTTTTACCATTATACACACACACACACACACACATACACAAACATACATATACATACATGTTAGAGAATTTTAATTTCTCTATTGGTGAAAAATAAATCAGATGCTCTCACAGTTGACTGCATTTAGCTGATTCAAAATAACTTCTTTATATTTATATCAAAATATTTACAATACCATACATCCTTCTTTACAGCAACATAGCTCAATTGAAGACTTCTTACAGAGATACAGAGACAAACCTGAGACTGGAAATTCAGCTCCTAACTCAATACTCTTTTGCACAGACTCAGTAGCACTTTCTTCACATTGGCTGACTGAGTTACCATATGACTCTTCCTACTCATGAATATTCCAACAATATACATACATACATACACATACATACATACATGCATATACATACATGCATATATATACATGCATATATATATATATTGCTGCTCGAAGCAGGAAGCTGAAAACACCAGCCTGAAGATGATGAATGGGACTTCGTCGAAACGTCGCCAAGACATTTCCAATTTTATGCGGGAGAAAACCCGAACAACCAAAGACCTATATATATATATATATAATATATATATATATATATATATATATATAGGTCTTTGGTTGTTCGGGTTTTCTCCCGCGTAAAATTGGAAGTGTCTTGGCGACGTTTCGACGAAGTCCCATTCGTCATCTTCAGGCTGGTGTTTTCAGCTTCGTGCTTCGAGCAGCAATGTGTGGTCTTAGCCGAACAACCAAAGACCTACATACAAATACCCGCGAAAACCTCAGAAAACATATATATATATTATATATAATATATATATATATATATATATATATATATATATATATATATATATATATATATTCATTCGGATGTTTTCGCGCGTGTTTGTATGTAGGTCTTTGGTTATTCGGGTTTTCTCCCGCATCAAATTGGAAGTGTCTTGGTGACGTTTCAACAAAGTCCCATTTGTCATCTTCAGGCTGGTGTTTTCAGCTTCGTGCTTCAAGGAGCAATGTGTGGTCTTAGCTGTTTCTTCCTTTTAACTGCCAGTGGGGGTATGAACTGATTGGGTGGGAGCTTGGCTGTGTTCTGATTGGGTGGAGGTGTGTTCTGATTGGTTAGGGGCTTGGCTGTGCTCTGATTGGCTGGGGGGTTGGCTGTACTCTGATTGGCTGGGGGTTGGCTGTGCTCTGATTGGCTGGGGGAGTGTTCTGTTTGGGTGAGGGCTTTGTTGTACTCAGGTTAGTCTGAGTTGCAGGGGGGTTTAAGATGGTGGGCTGCCTTGCAATTTTTTGGCTTCGTGTTCGTGTTCGTGCCTCATCATCGGTGTGGCTTTGGGTTTGCCTTTTGTGTGGATGTGTGGTGGTGATATCCTGTGTGGTTTTTGTGAGTGTGGGTCTGGTGTCATTTTTTGTGTTAGGGAGTCGTTTGTCAATAAGGGTGGGTTTCCAAAGATAAAATTGAGTTAGAAAATCAAGGAGTATATGAAATCCCATGCACTGCTTATCCCAACACATACATCAGACAAACCAACAGAAGAATAAGTGCACGCATTGAAGAACATAAGAACTCAGTCAAAGAAGAGGAACCAACATCTTCCCTGGTCCAACACCTTAAAGCCACAGGACATGAAATTGACTTTAAAAATATCAGAACTATCGCCAAAACTGAACATTTTAATAACAGAATAATCAGTGAAGCCATCAAGATAGAAAAATGCCCACACAACATGAACAAACGAGATGATACCTCCTGCCTACCAGTCATTTGGAAACCTGCCCTTATTGACAAATGACTCCCTAACACAAAAAATGACACCAGACCCACACTCACAAAAACCACACAGGATGTCACCACCACACATCCATGCAAAAAGCAAACCCAAAGCCACACCGATGATGAGGCACGACCACAAACCAGAAGCCAGACCACAGATGCATCATTAGCCACTTTAAACATCTCCAATCCATACATGAAGCAAACTGACACCCACCATGAAGATGAGGCACAACCACGAACGCAGAGCCAAAAAATAGCAAGGCAGCCTACCATCTTAAACACCCCTGCAACTCAGACTAACCTGAGCACAACAAAGCCCCCACTCAAACAGAATACTCCCCCAGCCAATCAGAGCACAGCCAACCCCCCAGCCAATCAGAGCACAGCCAACCCCCTGCCAATCAGAGCACAGCCAAGCCTCTAACCAATCAGAACACACCTCCACCCAATCAGAACACAGCCAAGCTCCCACCCAATCAGTTCATACCCCCACTGGTAGTTAAAAGGAAGAAATAGCTAAGACCACACATTGCTCCTCGAAGCATGAAGCTGAAAACACCAGCCTGATGATGACGAATGGGACTTCATCAAAACGTCACCAAGACACTTCCAATTTTACATGGGAGAAAACCCGAATAACCAAAGACCTACACACACACACACACACACACACACACACACACACACATGTGTGTGTCTTTGGTTATTCCGGTTTTCTCCTGCATAAAATTGTCAGGCTGAAAACACCAGCCTGAAGATGACGAATGGGACTTCATCGAAACGTCGCCAAGACACTTCCAATTTTACGCGGGAGAAAACCCGAATAACCAAAGACCTACATACAAACACCCACGAAAACCTCAGAACACACACACACACACACACACACACACACACATCATCATAAAGGTAAAAAAGGGTATATGCAGTGTTATCTTCATTTTAGATGTCAAAAGGGTCTCTCTGTCTGTCTCCCTCTCCCTCCCTCCCTCCCCCCCTCTCTCTGCCCTTGGTCTGCCAGTCCTCTTCCCCAATCTCTTTCTTTCTCTCTCTCTTTCTCTCCCTCTCTCTCCCTCTCTCCAATCTTCTGCTCACCTGTCAAGCTGGCTTCAAGCTGTTCTCCAACAAGCTCAGGGGTAGGCAAACCTGGCTCTTTTATGACTCTGGACTTCAACTCCCAGAATTCCTGAGCAGCATAGCTGGGCTAGCTAGCTCTCTCTTGCCCTTCCTGCTTCCTGCAGAGATGCAGCAAAGGGAGGAGCTCCGCCCAAAAGCTTTTCAGCTCTTGGAGAACACAGTGAGTCCACTCTCTTTTTTTACACACACACACACACACACACACAGAGAGAGAGAGAGAGAGAGAGAGAGAGAGAGAGAGAGAGAGAAGGGAAGCTCAAGTGCCTCTCTCTGTCTCTGTCTCTGCAAATGGCAGAGGAGGCTGGGAGCTATAGGGGAAGGCTCAAAGAGCCACATGCAGCTCCGGAGCCACAGGTTGCCGACCTGTGACATACTCATTTAAACTTCATTTTTCTTCTTCTACAGTTTGTGGATTTGCAATAGTCCTCTGCCTCCTATTTTTCTTGGCAGGTACAACCTGTCATTTCGTGGATGTAGAACATGGTGCGTATTCAAAAGTTTATGCATTTTCTGGTCTAGGTTTTTCAGTTCAGCCAAAGTCCAGTTGATAATTCCAGCTGGGTAGCATATCATTGGGACTGCCCCTGTATTAATGGCTTTAATTATGTTTCCAGCATTCAACTTTGATTTTAATATTTTGTGGACTCTCCTGATGTATTCCTTTTGTGTTGACTCTTTGACTGTAAGGACCCACCCCACTTTGCATCTTAAGAAGACAGAACTCTTGGAATAATTCTTCCAACAGGAATCCTTTATTAAGAGAAAATGGTTGCGGGCGTTCTAGACAGGACTTGGGGTCCAAGCTCTCCCATTCAAGGTTTTAAGGGGTTCCCCAGTAGCCCCACCCAATCACCCCCTACTTCCAGCGACAGTCTCAGGCATTACACTCCCACCCCCTTTTCTTTACTGCTGGCTGGATGGAGACTTCAGAGAAAACTACATGAAAAGTAATAGCCCCATTGTTATGGTTAGTTCTTTTGGTGATACACACATCCAGTTCCTTTGAAGTGTACCGAAGGAAGCGAGGGCCAGAAAGCCCCTTTGTTCACCCCCTTCCCTTCATCGTATGACAGAATCCACAGAAGGCAGAAATGGGTTTTCTATAATTGATAACTAGAGATGAAATATAATTGGATTCTGACATCCAGCCCCCTCAAAAATATGACAGATCCAACTGGAAAAAAAACAGGTATAAATGTTAGTCAGGCTTGTTAGGATATTCTGTGTGAAACTTCTTTAATAGCTTTGGGGCTCTGACATGACGTTTATGGACCCACTTGTTTTGTGAGGGAGGGAGGTGTTTCCAGGCAACTAGGTATTGAGTCGCTCCATGATATCTACTAGAGTCAAGGATTTCCTTTATTTTGAAGTGTTGTTCGCCCTCCACCATGATTGGAGGTGGTGGAGGGGATTTTTGGCCGTAGAGGTGACTGATGCTCTCTTTTCAGCAAGCTGCAATGAAAAATTGGGTGTATTTGCCTGAGATTTTTGGGTAATTCTAATTCTACTGTTACTGGGTTTATGATTCTTTTAATTGGAAAAGGCCCTATATATTTTGGTCCAAGTTTTTTACAGGGCTGTAGGGACTTTAGGTATTTTGTAGATAAGTACACCATTTCTCCTATAATGAATGGTGTAGGCTCAACCCTTTTTTTATCGGCTTGTGCTTTGTATGCCTGCCTAGCTTCATCTAGTGCTTTTCTAACTATTGGCCAGGTGTCTTGTAATTGTTCCATCCATTCTTTCAGTGATGGGATCATTGGTTCATTTGGGGTTAATTCTGGCATGGGGTTGAAACTTTGACTGGTGGCTATTTGAAAAGGAGTATAACCTGTGCTGGAGTGGACTGCATTATTGTAGGCAACTTCTGCAAAAGGGAGTAAGTCCGTCCAATCATTTTGCTGGAAATTCAAAAAACATCTCAAATATTGCTCAAGTACTGAATGACAACGTTCTGTTTGTCCGTCTGACTGAGGGTGATGGCTAGATGTCAGTCCCTGAGTGGTCCCTAAGAGGGATAAAAATTCCTTCCAAAATGCAGACATAAATTACATTCCCCTATCAGAAATGATGCGTTGGGGTCCCCTGTGCAATCTGTAAATGTGCTGGACGAAAAGTTTTGCTAAGGCCTTTGCAGTGGAAAAGCGCACCTGTTTGGAAAACAAGTCCGTGACCGTCCAGACAACCGTATTCCCATTGCTTTCTAGCAATTCCACTATAAAATCCATGGCTATTTCCCTCCAGGGGGCTGAGGGATTTGCCACTGGTTGTAATAGTCCTGGCGATTTCCCTTGCAACCTCTTTGCAGTCGCACATTTTGGGCAGCTGGCTACATAACTTTCTATGTCCTTTTTTATTGATGGCCACCAAAATTGCCGTTTAATTAAGTGTAAAGTTTTTACAAATCCAAAATGGCCTGCTGATTTTGTGTCATGGCAAAGCTGCATGAAAGTGAGTCTTTGGGTTGTTGGTATATATAACTTTTCCCCTACCCAAGGCAACTTGTTTCTCATTGTTTTAAGGGGTTCCCCAGTAGCTCCACCCAATCACCCCCTACATCCAGCGACAGTCTCAGGTATTACACTCCCACCCCCTTTTTCCTAACTGCCAGCTGGATGGAGACTTCAGAAAAAACTATATGAAAGGTAATAGCCCCCTTTGTTATGATTAGGCCTTTTTGGTGCTATCCACATTCAGTCTCTTTGAAGTACACTGAAGGAAATGAGAGCCATAAAGCCCCTTTGTTCACCCCCTTCCCTTCATTGTATGACAGAATCCATAGAAGGCAGAAATGGGGTTTTCTATAATTGATAACTAGAGATGAAATATAATTGGATTCTGACACTGACTTTTCCATTCAAGATGTTATCTGCTTCCAATGTGCCGAATTATTTGTAACCATCATCCTTTGCTATTGCTTTCACAATATTTCCATTTCCCAGTTCTATTCCTTCTATTTTTGCCATTTTTCCTCATTGTATGGATAATACGCACATTTTCCAAGTCCAAAGTTCATTCTGATGTCGCTGCTAAACAGTTGGACTGCGCTGAGTATTGATTCAAGTTCAGTGTTGCTTTTTGCGTACAGTTTTAAGTTATCCATGTATAGTAGATGGTTTATCTTGCCATGCTGGCTTGAGATGTGGTATCCCAGTTTTGTGTTTCGTAAGGTTATTGTCAATGGAATTAATGCGATGTTGAACAGTAGTGGTGAAAGTGAGTCCCCTTGGAAAATTCCTCCTCTAATGTTAATTTCAACAATGTTCTCCCCATTTGCTGTTAGGACTGCTTTCCATTTTTGCATATTTGCTTTCAAAAATGTACAGATATTTTTGCTGATTCCAAAGTTTTCCAAACACGCATTAATCCAGCTGTGTGGTAATGAGTCGAATGCCTTCTTATAATCAATCCACACCATGTTTAGGTTCATTTTCCATCATTTTGCATTTTTAGGTATCATTTTATCAATGAGCAGCTGATCTTTTGTATCTCTTGATTTTTTATAATTTCCTTTTTGTTCTACTGGATACAGACTGTTTTCCATCAGATGATTGAATACTGAATTTGCCAGTATTCTTGTAAAAAGTTTGAAAGTTGTTGGCAGACAAATATTATTATTATGGATCATTGCACAGTTAGCCAGATGTTCAGACTGGATTTGGCATTTTGTCTACCTATCGAGTCCTTACCAAGGACCTGGGATAGGCAGATGTGGATGCTTGATGTTATTACAGATATCGTCGCAGGATGGAAGCAGTTCCTAATAAGGCCGCCTTTTGCAATTGACTAATAGCGAATTTGTCAATGTCAATGGTGTTCAAGTGGTGCTCCAGTTGTTTTGGGATTGCACCCAAGGAGCCTATTACTATTGGTACTACCCTTGCTTGCTTTTGCCACAGTCTTTCTATTTCTATTTGTAGGTCTTCGTATTTTGTTATCTTCTCCATTTCTTTCTCGTCTATTCTGCTGTCTCCAGGCACTGCCACGTCCACTATCCAGACTTTTTTGTCTTTCTTATCGACAATTGTTAAGTCTGGGGTGTTATGTTGCAGGTGCTTGTCTGTTTGAATTCTGAAGTCCCAGAGCAGTTTAATTTTATCATTTTCTATGACTTTCTCTATTTTATGATCCCACCAGTTTTTGCTTACAGGCAAATGATATTTTTTGCAGATCTTTCAATGCACCATTGTTGCTACTTTGTCATGCCGCTGCTTGTAGTCAGTCTGTGCAATCTTCTTGCAATAGCTTACCAGGTGGTCCACTGTTTCTTCAGCTTCTTTGCATAGGCGGCGCTTACAGTCTGTTGCTGTCTTCTCAATTTTGACTTTATAGGCTTGTCCTTAAGGCTTGGTCTTGTGCAGCCAGTCCCTCGATCTCTTTCTTCAATTTTCCTGGTCTTAGCCATTGCCAGGTCTTGTTATTATCTGCTTTCCCAGCTATTTTTTTAATGTACTGGCCATGTAGTGCTTTGTCTTCCCAAGCTTCTATTCTGTTCTTCATTTGGTCTTTCTTATAGGCCAGTTTGGTCTTTCCAGTAGTCAGTAAGCCTTCCTGGTATACTAATTTCACTGCATCTTCATCACTGTCCTTCAGATATTCTTCCAAAACCATTTTTTCTTCTTCAACCATCTGATGTACTTGCAACATTCCACACCCACCTATTTGCCTTAGTAGATAAAGTCTGTCAATGTCGCTGCATGGATGAAGGGCATGATTCATTGTCATTATTTTTCTGGTCTTCCTATCCATTGCTTTTAGTTCTGCTTGAGTCCAATCCACAATTCCAACTGTGTATCTAATGACTGGAATTGCCCAGGTGTTGATTGCCTTTATGTTATTTCCTCCATTGAGTTTGGACTTTAAGATCTTCTTCACTCTCTTGATGTATTCACCTCTAATCTTTTTCTTGACTTCAGTGTGCTTGATGTTTCTGCAACAATTCTGAACATTGGGGTTTTTCTTTTCCTTCAGAATGGGAAGATGACCAGCCTTTTGTGGAATTTACATACCCCCAAGGGGCCCAGCATGACAAGAGCCCACCCCAGCCATGCACAAGCTACACAACACGAATGCTGTTAGGAGGTATAATATCTAGCATTTTATCCAACAACAAAACCATTAGTATTACTTTTTAGAAACTAAAAGGGGGGGTATTACATTATTAGGAATGTTGGTGATAGCCTTTTGTTTGTTTGTTTGTTTAACCAGAGCCGGCCTGCAAAAAAGCAAAAATGCATGGAGATGGACTTCCCGCATCCCCAGCAGACAGCCATAAATGTGATTCCATGCCTGCATCTCAATCAGAAGGGGAGATATTTCATTCTATGCCACAGCTACAAGCCCCTAACTCTGCAAACTCTCAGAATATGAACAATGTTTATCTGGATATGGTACAGGAATGGGAGAAGCCTATCAGAAATTTCAGGGCTGTGGAATATTATCAACGCTATAGATTTATTAATCTTGACCAAATCCAGTCTTTTGTAGATGCTATAGAGTCTATTCATAATGTGATACAGACTCTTTTGAATAATGTTGCTAGGGACATAGGACCAAACGATTTTGTTCAACTCCGGCTGGATGCAGAGGAGTTAAATCATCCTCTCTTTTCTCTTAGGCGGAATATGAATGATTTAAATGCTGATGATTTTCTGACCAGTATTGAAAATCTGCTGCAAAGTAAGGCAGAGATATTGTGTGTGTGTGTGTGGGGGGGGTAATTTGCAATTAGTTGTTACCGTCGTGAAGAACAAGGAGGGGGGAGGTCTTAGGAAGTTAAACACGGTGCTGCTCACCAGAGTGCTGGAGAAAAAAAGACAGCACCTAGTAGATTTCAATGTGGGAGGTGAATTTCTGTGTTTTGCTAGCTGTTTGCTCTGATTGATTGGCGGGGCTGTTAGAAATCAAGAAATTATTACCAGGGCCAGGGAATTTCACAATAGACTGGGTGTTTCCACAGAAAACAGAATTGACTTTTCTCAGATACACCTCTTTGAAGAAGCTTTAAGGGTCACTATAAAGATCTTGTTTTATATGCAGGACGGTTGGCAGTTTTTTGTCACAGGTAGCCCCCAGCAAGAAAAAATAATGTTTATATTGTTACACAACAAGCATTATTATGGCATCAAAAATATCAAGGGCTTCCTGGGTGAACGTTATTTCTGTAAATTCTGCCACACACCCTACCACCACAAATTTAGTCATGGCTGTCAATATATCTGCAGAGCCTGCCTCAACCAAGAATGCCAGCAGATGGTGGAGGAGAAGGCGTGCTGCTGCAGGTGCAAAGAGCTTTGCCGGTCTAAGATGTGTCTTGAAAGACACACACAGCTCGCTATGGAGGGAAAAGTTGACTGTAAGAATAAAGAATATTGTGAAACATGTGGGGTTTATGTCTTTAGCCCCCACAAAAAGTGCAAGGAAGCCAAGTGTGGACAGTGCTCTGAGAAGGTTGAAAGCTTGGAAGGGCATTTATGCTTTCTAAATTTGTTGGACCGGCCGCGAATTGGCGAAAGATACACATTTATGATTTTGAATGCTGTCAAGAGACAGGCATCCATATACCTAATTATGCCTGTGCCAGGGATATGCTGAAGGATGAGGATGATAAAGATGTTGTGAGGTGGGATTGTTATAGTGTTAGATGCCTGGAGCAGTTTGTAAAGAATTTTATAAATCATAAGTTTAAAGGATGTACTTTTATCGCTCACAACTCCAAAGGTTATGATGGGTACCTAGTACTGAAGCAGCTGATCCATGAAAAGGTTAGGGTTCAGCTTATAAGTCAGGGGGGGAAACTTTTGTGTATCACCCTGCCAGATTATAAGATCCGGTTTATTGATAGCCTCTCATTTTTGCCACTTAAATTAAGCAAATTACCAAAGCTATGGGGTTTCAAGGCAGCAAAGGATATTTCCCCTACTTGTTCAATACAATGGCCAATCAAGACTATGTGGGACCACTCCCTGAAACCAAGTATTACAGCCCTGAAACCATGATACCCGGGGAGAGAGAAGAATTCATGAAATGGCACTGTCAGAATCCAATTATATTTCATCTTTAAATTATCAAATATAGAAACTCCCAATTCTGTCTTCTCTGGATTCTGCCATAAGAGGGAGAGAAGGGGGAGAACAAAGGGGCTTTATGGCCCTCACTTCCTTCTTTACACTTCAAAGAGCTGAATGCTGAATGTGTGTTTATTGTAACCTCGAAGCGTTAACATACCAAAGGAGGGTAGTTGCCTTTCATGTAGTTATCTGAAGTCCCCATGCAGACGGAAGAAAGAAGAAAGGGGGTGGAATTGTGATACTTGAAACTATCACTGGAAGGGGGGTTGATTGGGTGGGACTACTGGGGAACCCCTTAAAACCTTGAATGGGAGAGCTTGAACCCCAAGTCCTGTCTAGCATGCCTGCAACCATTTTCTCTTAATAAAGGATTCCTGTTGGAAGAATTATTCCAAGAGTTCTGTCTTCTTAAGATGCAAAGTGGGGTGGGTCCTTACAGGCACTCTGCTAATACAGGTACTGTGTTTAAACTAAAGAAGGCTCTGGCTTACTATCGCAGACAAGATGTAGATATATTAAGAGAAGCCTGTATTCGATTTAGGGAACAGGTGATGGAAATGACTGAGCGTGAGTGTTTCAGGGGGGTTGGGGGGGATATTGTTGAGGAGATAGTGATTCGATGCATTGACCCCTTCCAACATATCACATTGGCATCTGTCTGTATGGCCCAGTACCGGTTCATGTATTTGAAGAGCTATACCATTGCATTAGCTCCTTTGGACAGTTATCACAAGACACAGAAAAGGTATTCAGCTCCAGCGATTCAATGGTTGTTGCATATAGAGCACACTGAGAATCCCAATATCCAGCATGCTCTGAAGGCAAATATTTTTTGGATGGTTTTGCTGTCATAAATGGAACTCCCACAGCTTTTGAATTTCACGGTTGTTTTTTTCATGGGTGCCCTGTCTGCTACTCTGAAAAAGACTTCAACAAATTACTTGATTCAACATATGGGATGTCAATGCTGCAAATACTGTATATTCTTGCTTTGACAATATGCAAAACTGTTTGGCATTTATTGGGTTAATACTTAGCTTAGACTGGGCGGGGGAAAAAGCCCGGGAAAGAAAGAGGAAGTAAACGTTTGACCTTCTCACTAATTGGATAATGTGACCTGTGACTGCATGAGAAGGAAGGGGTTGAGCAAGGAAAGCTTGATGCCAGCGACCGGAAGTTCAGATTCTGGCATTAACCAGTCCAACATGGTGACCGGCAAAATTTGTAGCTCTGCAAATAAAGACTTTAGGAAACATGCCTGAAAGTTCTTTGAAGTGCTTCATTAGTCGGAACATGTGACATCATGCCAGAATCCACACTCTTTTCAAACGATCTACGTCCCGATTTATCAACAGCAGCCTCGGGGGAGATCTCATTATGGAGAAAAAAAAAATTGCCTGAAACCAGCCCCGTAGCTGCAGCAGTTTCCCCGGGGGGGAAAGCGACAGCCAGCAAGCCGGGGGAGAGAGAAATTTGGCAGATTTCCCAGCTGAGAGCGAAGACTTCAAAAGCAGCATGGACAGATAACACAGTTATGGGTGAGTCATTGGAAAGATTTCAAAACTTAGAAATGAGAAACAGAAAACAATCCCTACAAAGTGAAACCTTCATCCCTAAGAGAGAGAATCCCAGTTTGAATCCTCTGCAACAAAGGGGAAATTGGGTTCCCCAGCAAGTGGCTGATCCATGTCCTCTGAACTTACCACAGCCAATAGAGGCCTTGCAATGTCTTGGGGTGGTACAGAAGCCAGGAAATCAGCAGCTGGGGGGAGAACAGCCACAGCAAGGAGGTTGGCCACAGCCCCCAAACGTGCAACCCCTGGGCATAAATCTGCAGCCAGGTTGGGGCCTACAGCAACTGGGGTGGCCACAAGAGCGATGGGGAGCCCAGCAGGAAGCCTGTCAGACCCTGCCTTTGCCAGCCAGAGACCCCAACCCTGAAGAGAGGGTGAGTTCCAGTCTGAGGCATCTGCAGCAATGGGTAGATGGGTTTCCCCAGCAGATGGATGATCAGCAGCAGCAGAGGGCACCACCACCCCCTGCAGTCCAACAACAGAGAAGACCACTACAACCCCCACTTGCGCAGCCACCATTGGGAGGCCTACAGCAGCAGGGGGTACCATCCAACCCTGCTGGCCAGCAGCCATGGAACCAGCCCCAGTGGGGCCACAGCAGCCTGTGTTTGCACCACCCTTCAATGCAACGTTCGATGGGGACCCAGAGAAGCTGATTTTTTTCCTCAACCAAGTGCGTTCTCATTTAAATCGCTGGGCCTATCTCTATCCGGAACCAGGGGCCATGGTTGACGTCATTGGGGCCAACCTGGAGGGAGAAGCATCTGAATGGCTGAACAATCTATATAGCGAGCAAGCCCTCGAATTGGAGGATCCCCATCTCTTTCTCTTAGGACTGAGAGAACGATTTGAAGACCCATCCATCGGCCTCAAAGCAGCAGGACAAATTCACAAGATAAAACAAGCAGGGAGGCCTGCCCTAGAGTACGTGCGAGAGTTTCGCAAGATGGCAGGTCGAATAGAGGGGTGGCCTAAGCAGTCCCTCATCCATCACTTCATCGAGGGATTAGATGATCACCTCTCCCAGGCTTGCATCTATCGAGAAGTACCTGATCGGCTGCAGGAGTGGTACCAGACAGCCGTGAAGCTGGATGTTAAGCTCTCTCGCTATAAAAAGCCTCCCCCACAGGAACCCAAACAGCAACCAGAGCTACCTGAACAGCAATCACCCCCACGAAAGCCTTCAACCACTGCAAGGGCTGAGAGACCCAGGCCACCTGCACGCCCTTCCTTCGAGTGTTTCCGGTGTGGACAAGGAGGACACCGAGCGGCCACCTGTCCAGTCCCCTACCCTCGACTGCAGAGCAAGCCAGGACCGGCGATGCAAAAGAAACCTGCTCAGCGGCTACCAAGAGAAAAATCTAATCAACTCACGCAAGAACCAGTCACCCAGGTTACACCCCACACACAGGAGAATGCCAAGACTCCAGGTGGACCTGCCCCTGCTCTTCCCTTCTTTGATAGCAACGATGAAGGAGAAAACGACCCAATGGTGAGTCAACAAATCCTGCCTTTTTCACTGCCCGCCAAACTTGTAATCCCTACGTCTGGGGCACAAATAGACTTAAACGTACTAATTGATTCGGGATGTACCCGCTGCATTATTAGTCTGGCGTTTGCCATGAAAATGGGCATAAGGGCAAAACAGCTTTCCAAACCGATGAGATTTGAGCAAGCCGATGGCTCCCTGATGGGAGGGACTCTTATTACACAATTAACGGAGCCCTTACGCCTAGAAATAGGTGCACACTGGGAGTTTATTCGTTTCCTGGTGGCTCCAAAGATGACCGAGGCAGTGATCCTAGGACTAGCCTGGTTGGACAAATGGAAGCCGTTTATCTGGTGGGAGAAAGGAATGAGAATTGTGAGACTACCTATAGGACCTGATCCCCCCACTGATTCAACAGATGTTACTGGGCATCTTAGGCCACCCAATGAGCGAGCGCACATGGCCGTCTCACTGACCCCAGGTGAACCAGTCATCCCCAAAGAATACTTGGACCTGGCGGAGGTGTTCAGTGAAAAAGAATGTGATGCCCTACCCCCTCACAGACCCAATGACTGCTCCATCGAACTGGTGCCCGGAGCCAAACTCCCACGTCCGAGGATGTATGCTATGTCCCCCCTCGAAATGGAGGAGATGCAGCGATATGTGAACAAGAACCTAGCGAGGGGGTTTATTGAACGGGCCAAATCTTCCGTGGGAGCCCCTGTGTTGTTCAAAGAGAAAAAAGATGGGTCTCTTCGTCTCTGCGTAGACTACAAGGGACTCAATGCTGTAAGTGTGGAAAATAAATACCCCCTCCCCCTCCTAAAGGATTTATTGACCCACCTGGCTAAGGGGAGTGTCTTCACTAAGTTAGACCTAAGAGAGGCATACTACCGGGTGAGAATAAAAGAGGGAGACGAGTGGAAAACTGCCTTCAACTGCCCTATGGGGAGCTATCAGTTCAAAGTCATGCCATTTGGACTACAGGGGGCCCCAGCTGTATTTATGCAGTTGATTAATGAGGTTCTACATGATCACTTGTACAAAGGGGTTTTGGTGTATCTTGATGATATCCTGATATACAGCACAAACATGAATGATCACATAAAGCTAGTGAGAGAAGTGTTAAAGAAACTATTGAATGCCAAGCTTTATGTCAAATTGTCAAAATGTGAATTTCACCGAACCCAATTAGACTATCTTGGCTACCGAATTTCCAATGAGGGTATTGAAATGGATCCGGCCAAGGTAAAAACTATAATCGAATGGCAACCCCCAAGGACTCGCAAACAGCTCCAAAGCTTTCTGGGTTTTGCCAACTTTTATCGTCAATTCATCCCTTCTTTTGCCGAGATTGCCCTTCCTCTTACAGAACTACTCAAAACAGGCAAAGGAGGAGGGAAGCCACGACCGGGCCAACCACTAGCATGGACAATGAGCTGTCAAACAGCTTTTGAGAATTTAAAGAGACTATTTGCCGCTGAACCGGTTCTAAAGCACCCCTGCCCAGGGGAACCCTTTGTGATTCAAGCCGATGCCAGCGATGTGGCGGTTGGAGCAGTGTTACTTCAAAAGAACAAAAATGGGATCCTGCAACCCTGTGCCTACACCTCTAAGAAATTCACGGAGACCGAGCGAAGATGGGCAATCTGGGAGAAAGAGGCCTTCGCAATTAGGTGGGCGCTATTGAACTGGCGACACTATCTAGAAGGGAGCAAGGTGCCATTTGAGGTATGGACTGATCACAAGAACCTAGAGGCACTGAAAACTCCTCGCAAATTGTCACCAAAGCAAGTACAGTGGGCACAGTACTTTAACCGCTTCAACTTCACTCTAAAGTACATACCAGGAGGAAAGAACTTTCTAGCTGATGCGCTATCCCGATTACCCCAGTACAAAAGTGAGCGAGAGCAGGTTAACGAGGCAATTATTCCCAATCCACAAACTGTCACTCAACTTACACCTCGCAGGGTCCCCAATCCGGATGACCCTGGAGTGAAGAAAATAAAACGAGAGCTCCTCACTGACCGATAAGATAATAAAGATAATCAAGCGTCCCTAACATGCAGGGATGGCTTGGCTTACAAAGGGGGGAAGTTATATTTGCCAGAAGCGCTCCGTCTAAATGCTCTCAAACACAGCCACAATGTAAAGCAGGCTGGACACTTTGGATATTTGAAAACCCTACACCTCACCCGCCGGCAATTTTGGTGGCCGGGGCTGAAAAAGGACGTGGAAAACTTTGTAAAAAGTTGTACCGTATGTGCTACAATGAAAAGAATCCCGGGGAAAACTCCTGGGTTACTGCAACCCGTGGCAGACCCTTCTCAACCCTGGGAAGAAATAGCTATGGACCTTATAGTGGACCTACCTGAAAGTAGGGGAAATTGCAGTACTTGGTACAATGGAAGGGAGACCCATTGTCTGAAGCCACATGGGTGAAATCTAGTGAAGTGAACGCTGACAGATTGATCAAAAGGTTTCATGTGAAACACCCCAACAAACCGAAAGATAACCCTTAACATATGCTTTTGTTTACTTTACAGGTTCTGTCCTTCTTGTAAGGGATGTCAATGCTGCAAATACTGTATATTCTTGCTTTGACAATATGCAAAACTGTTTGGCATTTATTGGGTTAATACTTAGCTTAGACTGGGCGGGGGAAAAAGCCCGGGAAAGAAAGAGGAAGTAAACGTTTGACCTTCTCACTAATTGGATAATGTGACCTGTGACTGCATGAGAAGGGAGGGGTTGAGCAAGGAAAGCTTGATGCCAGCGACCGGAAGTTCAGATTCTGGCATTAACCAGTCCAACATGGTGACCGGCAAAATTTGTAGCTCTGCAAATAAAGACTTTAGGAAACATGCCTGAAAGTTCTTTGAAGTGCTTCATTAGCCGGAACATGTGACATGGAGGCCTGCACAACCGTACTAAGATTAAAGAAGAGTACCTCAGGGACCAGAGGTATGCTGTGCGCTGCATCTGGGAACACGAATGGAGGGCCATGGTGGAGGATGACACCTCTTTGAAGCAGTTTCTAGTTGAGAATAAGCTCCCAACTCCTTTGAATCCTCGAGATGCTTTTTTTGGTGGTAGAACAAATGCTACGTGCCTGTACTACAAACCAAAACCCAGTGAACAAATATTATACTATGATTTCACCAGTTTGTACCCGTTTGTGAATAAGACCAAGGAGTACCCAATTGGCCATCTGCAAATCATCTACCAAAACTTTGGGGACATAAAGCAATATTTTGGGTTGGCCAAAGTCAAAGTGTACCCACCAAGTAATCTCTATTTCCCAATCCTACCCCATAAATCAGGGGGCAAATTAATGTTTAGTTTGTGCGCAACCTGCACAGAAAAACTGCGAACCACCCCCTGTAAACACAGTGATGAGGAAAGAGCTCTGACTGGGACATGGTGTACCGTTGAATTGAATGTAGCTTTTAAAAAGGTTACAGAATTGTTGAAATCTATGAGATCTGGCATTTTGAAAGAGCATCAAATGAGCTATTTTCAGGTTATATGAACATGTATCTCAGACAGAAACAGGAGGCCAGTGGTTACCCTGACTGGCGCAAAACAGAATAGGATGAAGAGCAATATATTCAGGATTATGAAAAGATGGAAGGTGTCCGCTTACGACATGACCACATTGAAGTAAATCCTGCTAAAAGACAGATTGCCAAGCTGTTTTTAAATTTGCTGTGGGGCAAGTTTGGTCAGAGCACCAATCACCTGACCACATCCATGGTGACAAACCCCGAGGATTTATTCAAATACCTTTTTGTGCCCTATTATGATGTTTCCTCATGTGAGTTTGTGGATATAGAGACAGCCGTTGTGACATGGGAAACAGCCAAGAACCACCCCACCAAATCCACATGCACTAATGTATTTATTGCCAGCTTTACTACTGCTTATGCCCGGCTGGAATTATACAGGCTACTGGATGGGCTGGGCGATAGGTGCCTGTACCATGACACCGATTCAGTCATTTTTGTAAGTAGAGAGGGGGTGTGGACACCTCCTTTGGGTGATTATTTAGGACAGCTGACAAGTGAGATTCCACCAAACACTACGATAACAGAGTTTGTTGCGGCCGGTCCCAAAACGTATGCTTATGCTTTGTCCAATGGTGAAACGGTGCTAAAAGTGAAGGGAATCACGCTAAACTGTGGTAATAGCAACAAGGTTAATTTTGACAGCTTGGAAGATTTGGTAGATGATTATTGTGTGTCTGGTGCAGAGAGAAAAAAGGAGATCAGGGTAGAACAGTTGGGGATTGTTAGGGTTAAGAAACATTGGACCCTAGAAACATGGGTCCTCCGAAAAACTCTAAAAGTAGTGTATAATAAAAGGTTATTAAAGAGTGAGGATTACTGTTATTAAGGATGGCGGAAAACATTGCACAATTTGTACACCCTTTCTCCTGTCTTATAAGTGGGCCATCCAATTCTGGCAAATCTTTTTTTATCAAACAAATGTTAGAACATGGTGATGTTGTGTTGTCTCAAATGCCTCAAAATATTGTATGGTTTTATAGTTGTTGGCAACCTCTGTACAAAGAACTGCTTAATAAAATCCCTTATATTAAGTTTATGAAGGGATTTCCGTCTTCTTTTGAAGATGATGATTTGTTTTGTTTCCGCCAAATCAAATCACTCTAGCTGTGATAGATGATCTCATGGCATCAGCCGGTGACAGTGATCAAATAGAGAAGGCTTTTACACAGTACGTCCATCACAGAAACCTGAGCATTATTCTCATACTACAAAACCTGTTCTTTCAAGGTAAGAAAATGAGAACAATAGCTCTGAATTCCAAATATTTGGTTTTGTTCAGCAGCCCCCATGATCAGATGCAAATTGTTACACTGGCCAGGCAGATGTATCCCACTAACACAAAGTATTTTTTAGAAGTATTCCAAGATGCCACTCGCAAACCACATGGGTACCTTTTGGTAGATTTGGCAGCCACCACTCCAGAATCCTACAGGTTGAGAACAGGCCTCTTCCCACCTGATTGGCCTACTGTTTACACAATGAAAAAGAAGTGTAAAAAGCAGTAGCTCAATTACCCTAGCACTAGTTCATTTAAGATGTCAGAGAGGGTATGTAGAAATTTAAAAATCTTAGTAAAGGCTGGACCAAGAAAGAGAAAAGCCATCTTATGCAATGCTAACAATGACCTGGTGGAGGCAATAGCAGAAATAGCTCTGAACACCCTAAAAGGAAACCTTCCTCTGAAACCTTCACAATTCCGGCCTCTGAAGAGAAAGAAAGGTGTCATTAAAAAGTTGAGTGATAGAAAGATCTCACTCAAAAAGAAGAAGAAGATCATACTTCAGTCAGGTGGTTTTATCGGGCCCTTACTAGGGACAGCTATGCCGCTGTTGACTAGCCTGTTAGCTGGATAAACCATGGATCATGCCGAGAAAATGTACCTTGTGTCATGTCATCAGATGGAGCAACTACAGGGTAGGCCACCTACTATGGGGGTTATAGCCACTAAACGGTTGGATGATGAGATGTGTACCATTCTTCAGAGAGCTGATTTGTGTGAGAATGACAAGATTAAGCTCTACAATTCTGTACTGCAGAGATGTCTAAGACTGACCAGGCAAAATGAATCTGAAAAGGACAGACTGAATCTTATTTATCCACCAGAAGCACCTCAACCACTTCCAACTTTACCAGAACAGCCGCCAGAGCCATCTCCGCAGGACACAGCAATGGATGAGATCCTAAGGGGTGTGAGCACCCGTTACAGGAAAAATGCAGAACTTTTGCTGAACAAAATGAAACAGCATCAGGACGCCTCAACCTGGGATGATCATGGTACCTTTTTATACAAAGGGGTCCCTATTCCTGGTACTAATATTTTAGACTTGGTAAAAGGAGCCTCACAACTCCGAGCTCCTACTGAGAAGCGGAAACCTAAAGGCTGGGATGACTTTATGAATGCTATGGCTGAGGTGAATGTTCCAATCTCTGTGTTGGGATCTACAACTGTTAAAGAGCAAATAGAAAAGTTGAAAGATTCTCTGGTTGTTAAGGATGAAACTGCTACTAACCCCGTCTCTGTTATGACACCCCCTTTTGGGATTCAGAAGCCTCTGATTACCGGTACCCCCTCTAGCCCTTGGACATTAAATCCTAGAAGTAGGTTCAAGTTTGGTGATTGGCTCAATTTGTAAAATGAATAAAAACACAGTGAAACATGTAAAAACGTTTAAGTCTTTTTCTTTATTTTACAATAAGGCATGCATGTCTGCATGCATTGGTGACGGTTACAGGTTCCAAGCCCCCTTCCCACCTTTATAGTTTTTACAAACAGCTTTACCATTTGATCATTTTTAATATCAGCATTGGAGTACATCTTTAAAATATTTTCATAGTCCACTCCTTTAGTCCGGTTCAGTAGAAAAAATGCACAGTGTTGCCCGCAGGTCACAGCGCTGGGGTGTTGCAGTTGACGTTGGTGAAATGTGTACTTCTCAGCTTGCTGCTCTAAAAACATCACTATAGAGCCAGGAAAGTCAGGGCTATCCGGTGGTCTTCCATATGAATAAAAAAATTCACCATATACAGGAGATGGGAAGTAGAGGGCCAGCCAGTGTTCACCAGGCAGAGTGTGAGGGTGGGTATTTACAATTAATCCAAAAGGTCTTTTGGAGATATGCCTCTGGGGTAGCAGGTCACAAGGGTAGACCCCTAGAAAGGCAGTATTTCCAGAGAACAATTGGAGGAGCTGCAGTGTGTCCATACTCACATATAATCAAAAAGCACATTCCTTGTGTGACTTATTTCAATAAGGTTTTCAAAGATTGCATACAGAATCATGTTGACAGTGTTGGGGAGGGGTTGTGCAAATCTAATTTCGGCTCTGAGGTTACCATTCCTGATCAAAGAATGGTGCTCAGAGCATCCCTGATCAGGACTCAAGTCAAAACAATACAAAGTATATCCTTGGTTAAACTCTTCCTGGCTGATTATCAGTGGCCTGTCTTTCATGCCTTTGCCTGTGGCTTGCACCATCTGCATGTACTCTGTCACAAAAAGACTGTGTTCATAATCAGGCTGAAGAGGCTTTGCGGGGATCTGCTCGCAATCACAATACAGGGCGCAAAAATTGACATTGCAGTGTTGAAAATTGAACGGGTTTCTTTCATAATCCCCACTAAAAGATGCATTGTCCACAAACCCAATCACTAATTGTTTAGGTAGCTGCCCCAGAAATAGATTTTCCTGATTACACACAAGGTTCCCTGCAGGAATGCTGTAAACCTTCATCCCCACTCGATCAATGGGATATTTGGCATTGGAGGTGAGCAAAGCTTCTGCATGGCCAAGGCGCACTCCCAGGGCTATTTTTACACGTTTTACAAAGAGAGAAGCCACCAGGAGTTGCACTTTATAATTCTCATTGCCATCCTTCATCACACAAAATTCATTTTTGCTTCTTGTGAGTTTGATTTTCACATCAACGTCGTTAATCAGCAGTCTGTCTTTTAAAAACAGATCTCTATGCAGAGGCTCTAGCAAATCCCATTTATGATTACTGGCCGTGTGTCTAGCTCTCGCTTTGAAACTGAAGTTCTCAGCAGCTGTCAGTAGAGTACTCTCTATGAGTTCTGAGTCATCTTTGTAAAAAACCCCAGCTGTAAATTGGGTACCCAGTGCATCACTATCAAAGTTCAGAATCAGTTCAATCATGGCCCGATAAGAATAGCAATGATGGCTCTGTGTAATGAGCCAATCTCCCAAAGTAACATCCAACTGGTTAAATAGTGATGCTATAGAGTAGTTGGTCAGGCCCACCCTTGCCCCATCATCAATATCCATCCCATCTGCCTTTACAATCTTGCAACTCACATACAGCAGGGTGTTGTTTAAATCCGTGTAATGCTCACCATGCCCCGTGATAAAAAATTCCAGGGGAGCATTGGGTGTTAGCACTGATAAAGGAGGGATCTCGACATAGGTACTGTTTTCAATACTGGTCTGTGTAGGTGCCAGTTGAAAAAGATCCAGTTCTGATTTAACACTTTCCTCTGAAGCAGAATGAATAAATGACATATTGTATTAGAATATGTCTTCCTTGTCACAGAGCTTCCTCTTCTGCGCACGTCTCCTTTTGGTATGACGAGCCTTTTTCACAAGTCTTCTCTTTTTAAACGGAATAGGCGGGTCCGATGCATAATTCTTCCTGGCTATGAACAACCCTGATCCATCCTGCCCCCTTTCAACAACTTGGGATACAAGATACAATGATTTTTCATTATTAGGTAGGTTTTCCCAGTTGTTAGCCACTTTTCAATTTCTCCTCCTTGTAGTATATTGTTGAACTGCTTGGCAATGAGTGGGTATATAACAGTTAGATGTTTCAACCAAAACCCATGCAGTTCATCTTCACCTGGTGCTGACCAATTTTTGATTTTCCTTGCTCTTTTTTCTACCATTTTTGTTGTTATTACTAGTTCTTTCATTTCAACTTCTGTTTTATTTGCATCCATCTCTTTTAACCAAGCCGCATCCTTGTTGTATTTCTTTGGGTTATCCCATATCTGCTTCCAGAAGTGCACTGTTTCTTCCTTGTTAGGTACTGACTGATTCATTGCAGTTTCTCCATTGATGGATTGGTAGAAACATTTCTGATTGGATTAAAATTGGAGGTTCTGCCTATAATTTGTAATTCGAGCTTCTATCTACTGATTTTCCTGGCTATAGCTGTTATTTGCTGCTTTATTATTTCCAGTGCTTCCTTGATCTTCCTTGTTTCTAAGTGGTATTTTTTTATTAGGTATTCTTTGGTCTTCTTGTTCTTCAGCTTCTTTTCTTTCCTCTGTTCTAGCTTGCTTGCATGTGATCAACTTGCTGATCTTATTTTCTAGTCTAATCTTCTATTTTTGTAGTGCAATGTTTGTTTGTTTTTCTTTTTTGTTGATTTTGCATCCCAGGTATTCAGTTATAACTGCAGCTGTGCTGTACATTAGTTGGTTTGTTTCTTGTAGTGAATTGGTGCTTATACTTGCTATTGTAGTATTTGCATCTTTTAATGCTTGTGCTAGCTGTTTCTTTGGAACAAGCTTCAATGCAGGCAGCCTTATTCTGTTGTTTTTGTGCTGTTCTAGATGCTCAGTTATTCTTTGTTTCAATTCTTTTATTTCTTTACTGTTCTTCCTAAGGAAGAGATGCCTGGTTTCCAAACGAGAACAGTTGTATATCTCTGCTGGATTCCTTCACTGCCAACTCCCCCTGGTTTGCCTCTACATTCTGAATTACTTCTGGCAAGGCTTTGATTTCTTTGCCTTGGGTAAACCTTTGCAGTTCATCCAATTCTGTTTCTGTGAACACTTTATTTCGTATTATAAATCGGCGTTGATCTGCTAGTCTCTGTTCTGTTATTTCTGATTCTGGATGTTGTTCTTTCCAGAACTGGTGCATTTGTTTTAGATATCCTCTTCTTGTTGGACTTGATCTGTAATAACAGATAATTATTTCTTTGTTTTCAATCACTCTGTATTTGTGACTGGTTATTGTTATTATTGTTGTTGTTATTATTATTGTTGTTGTTATTATTATTATTAGTGAACTGAAAGACAAAAAAGGGCAAGTATAAAAATGGAAAGAGGGACACAAAACAAAGCCCGAATCTGCAAAAATGAAGTCAGGAAAGTTAAGGCTCAGAATCAACTAATACTTGCAACAAATGTCAATAATAATAATAATAATAATAATAATAATAATAATATAATAAAATTATTTCAACATATAAAAAATATCAGACAAATGGAAAAGAGCTGACATGGTTCTTAAATTAGTAGACCAGTGAAATACTGTGGACATAATTTACTTGGAATTCAATAAAGCATTTGATAAAGTAGACCATAACCTACTACTTGCTAATAATAAATATGCATCAATATGATAAATCTTCAGAGTCAGTTAAACCTACAATACAATGGAGTCAGGAAGAGATAACATAAAAGAAGTAAGATAAACCATATAGGCAAAAAATAGCTGGGTCTGAGAAAGGAAGAAGAGAAGCCATAAAAATATATAGGAAATGGCTAGCCAGGAAAAGACAGGTTGGAGAATAGGAAAATAAGCTGAATAAGATAAGAGGAAAGGCACACTGAATTGAAAAGCAGGAAAAGAACTTATTGTTTAAAATGGGGACATAAATATCTACTGAGTTTAAAATAACCATTTAAATGTCTAATTTTTCTTATTGTATATATGAATATGATTTAATCTGTTATCAGGAAATGTGTATAGGCGGTCGGAAAGAGTGTAACCTCATACTACCTCAGCCAATGAGGAAAGAGGAAGGCTGTAGCGGCCGGTGATAGGGATGAATAAAAGAAAGAGATATTTTGGGTTAAAACTTTGGAGAGAACCAAGCTTTGATAGCTTCTCTCCCCACTTATTGCAATAAATGAAACAAAAGGCCTTCACTGTGTCTTGGCTGGTTATTGGTCAGGCGAGCTTGTCTCTGATCACGAAGGAAAGTAGCCAGGAGCACATAACACTAAGATAGAAAAATATGGATTAGACAGTATCACCACTGGATGGATTAGTAACTGGCCAACTAACTGTACTCAACGTGTAGTCCTTAATGGAACTGCATCTCCATGGAGGAAAATATACAATGGGGTACCTCAAAGTTCTGTGTTAGACTCAGTACTCTTTAATATCTTCATAAACAATTTAGATGAGGGAATAGAAGGAGAATTCATCACTGCTGACTCATTTTTAATTGGTTGTCCACTAGGACTCTTAATCCCTCTCACAATTATTGCTATTGAGCCAGATATGAACTATTCTATGCCTGTGTAAAACCTTATTTTTTTTCACCATTGAATTTCATTTTGTTAGGCCCAGTGTCCAAATCTGTTGAGATGCTTTTAGATCTTGAGGCTATTTTTTGGAACGTTGGCTATTCTCTCCAGCTTTGTATTAACAGAATAACAGTTGGAAGGACCTTGGATGTTTTCTAGTCCAACCCTCTGCTCAGGCAGGAAACTCTATACCATTTCAGGAAAATGGTTGTCCAATCTTTTCTCAAAAACTTCCAGTGTTGGAGCATTCACATCTTCTGGAGGCAAGTGGTTCCACTGATTAATTATTCTGTCAGGAAATTTCTCCTTAATTCTAAGTTGTTTCTCTCCTTGATTAGTTTCCATCCACTGGTTCTTGTCCTGTGTTCAGGTGTTTTGGAGAATAGCTTGACTCCCTCTTTGTGGCAACCCCTGAGGTATTGGAACATTGCTATCTATTAATTGTTTTGTTTGTTTGTAGGTGCTCACAAGTGTGCTGCTTGATTATCTTTTCCAGGATTTTCCCTGGTATTGATATCAGGCTGATTGGTCTGCAGTTCTTGGATTCATTTTTCTTCCTTTTTGAAGTTTGGAACCAACTTCAGCTTTTTTCCCAGGTCCCTAGTAGTTCTCTTTCAAGGTTCTTCAGCTTTGCAAGATTTGGTTCAATGGTCTGGGACTATGTCTGTGAGGTCTTTCAGAACCCTGGAATGCAATCTATTTGGTCCTGGTGGTTTTGATTTTGATGGGGCATGTGTTCCTTTAGCATTTTCTTGCCTATTTTGACTTGCATTCTTATTTTGCCTTTTGTGTTAGTACTTTTGACAGATTAGTCTGTTTTTAGTTTTCTATAAGGATAGATGCAAATAATGAATTAAGCATTCTGCTTTTCCCCTGCTACCTGTAGCCTCCCTGCCTTTGTCTTCCATTAGTGGAATTATTATGTTTCTAGTTTCTAGTTTGGTGAGGCATTGATGAGGCGAATGGTGCAAACAACAACTCTTTATTCAGTTCACAACAGAAGCAGCCCTAACTGCTGCTTAACCACTATTTATACAGCTCACCACTAGGTGGCAGCCAATAGAATAAAAGCAGTATTTCCCTCTTAAAGACAAACTAATTAACATGTAGACAGACAGTCTGGAGCTTAAACAGGTGCAGTCTTTTGGCTGTCACCTTACAAACCATAGCTACCACCCACAGTGTCCCTTGCCCATAGTTCCTCACCCAGACCGGGTTGCCAACTTGCAAGTGCCGTGGTGCCTTTGGCTGTGTTGCTTGTGAGGCAACTCTATCTGGATGTAGGCAATCTAGCTTTGTGATCAAATGCCGGCCCCATCTTAATTCTGCTGGGCTTCTGCCCATAGAAGTGCATGGGGTTGTACACTGGGAGAGTAGAAAATCTGCCAGCCTGTGTTGCCAGTTACCTGAGACTATCTGCTTTAAGGATTCCTTCATTGTTCAGATCATGTGCTCCGCCTGGGTGAAAAGGGGCTGATGTGGCATGTCTGATCATATTTGCCTTTAAAAATGACTGGAATTCTGAAGCAGTGAACTGGGCCCCATTGTGACAAACTATCACATTGGGTAACCCATGTGTGGCAAAAATCTTGCGCAGTTCTTGTATGGTCCTGGCAGCAGTCATGGTGGGGAAAGGTGCGACCTCTAACCACTTGGAGTGACTGTCCACCACAATGAGGGAGAGTTGTCCCTGGAAAGGCCCTGCATAATCAATGTGGATCCTGGACTAGGGGACATATGTGATTTCCCATCTATGGACTGGGGCATGGGGCATCTCTGGCCTATATTGCTGGCAAATGTGGCAGCTGTGCACCTGAGCCTCAATATCTTTGTCCAGGCCTGGCCACCAAAGGTAGCTTTGTGTGAGTGCCTTCATCTGGCCTATTCCCAGATGTCCTTCATGCAGAGACTCCAGGACTCTAGTCCTCAGTGAGTTTGGGACTACAACCCAACTACCCCACAAGACGCACTCCCTGTGAGCTGACAACTCGTCCTTCCTCCTACTAAAACTCTGGAAGATAGGCCTGGACTAGTTTAACATGTGGCTTAGAGTCGTGTCAAATGCTGTCTCTGCAGGCACGTCCCCTGCTTAAGGGGAGACTCAGGCAGATCCTGGATAGCCAGGATGCATGTGGCTGGAGTGGGATCAGGCTCTAAATGCAGCAATGGTAGTCTGCTAAGGCTGTCTGTGTGGCCCGTTTCCCTACCTGGTTTATGAATCAAATTGAAATTGTATGCTGACAGAAATATTGACCACCTCAACATCCTAGGAGATATGATCTGGAGTGTTTGCTTGTTCGTTGTGAACAACCCCAGGAGTGGCTTGTGGTCTGTGAAAACCATGAAAGGTCTGCCATTCAGGTAGTCATGAAACTTCTTGACCCCTGCCACTATGGCCAAGGTCTCTTTATCTATTTGAGCATAATTACGCTCTGCAGAGGACAAGGTCCTGGAGTAATAGGCTATTGGAGCTTGCCTCCCACCAGTCATTACATGACTCAATACAGCCTCAACTCTATATGGTGATGCATCACAAGCGATGCAGACAGGCAGCTTTTCGTTAAAATGCATCAGAATAGAGTTTAAAGACAGCAGTGATTTGACTGCTGAGAAGCTCCTCTCATGGATGCTGGTCCACTTCCACTGTGCATGTTTGTCCAAGAGCCGGTGTAATGGCTCTGCCACTGCAGCCTTGTGAGGTAGGAAGGTATGATAAAAATTGAGCAATCCTAGGAACGCTTGGAGTTCCCCCTTTGATTTTGGACTGGGGGCCTGCTGAATTGCTTTTAGCTTGGATTCAGCAGGATGAATGCCTTGGGCATCTATATGGAAACCGAGGAACTCTGTTGAAGCTACCCCAATCTTACATTTCTCCTGCTTCAGCTTCAGCCCTGCTTCACAGAAGCACTGAAGGATGGCCTTGAGCCATTCTGCCAATTTTCCCCAGCTATGAGGACATCATCAAAATATGGGCACACACCTCGAATACCATTGAACGTGCACTCCATCACTCCCTGGAAGAGGCCTGGGGCAACACTGATCCCAAATTGTAGGCACTTAACCTTGAAAACTCCCCTGTGAGTAACTATGGTTTGAGCTTCCACCATGGCATTATCCACCGGCAGTTGCTGATAGTCTTGAGCCAAATCTAACTTGGCAAAGATGTGACCTCGCTGTAGTAATGCCAAAATGTGGCTGACTACAGGCATCAGATATGCGTGTTGTTGGAGTGCTCTATTGATAGTGCACTTGTAATCTGTGCATATTCACACTTCTCCGTTGGTGTGACTATGGGGGTTTCCTATTGACTGTTATCCACTGGCTGAAGGATGCCTTGCTTCACCAGCTTTTCCAGCTTTGCATCAATCTTTGTCTTAAGGACGAATGGCACTCTAGGCGGCTTGATCCGTATTGGAATTATGGCAGGATCAAGCAGAAGAGCTATGGGAGGACCTTTATATTTCCCTAAGTGAGGGCTAAAAAGTCAGTAAACTCCTGGCAAACTGCTGCTAAGTCCACTGCTTGTGTGCTGTTTATTCCAGTTACATGGATTCCCAATGCATCAAACCAATCAAGACCAATGAAGCTTGTGCGGTTGCCCTCAACTATTACAACTTCCAGGGGGCCCTCAAATCCCTTGAATTGCACCCAGAGTGAACCTTCCCCCTTGACTGTTACTCGGGAGTTTTGGAAATCTGTTAAGATGAGGTTCGACGGCTTGAGCTTAACCCTTTTGCCACTGCAACTATAAATATGTTTGAAGGTTCCCTGGGAAATTATGGATCCCGTATCTAGTTCCATGTTGCATGGAACTCCCTGCAGCTTAACTTTGAGCCATAGTTTTTCCTTAAGAGGGCAATGGGCACCTGTTTAAAGTATGCTCCTCCTAGTGGCACAATAGCCCACCCTGTGTTGCCCTGGGGCCCCGGTACCTCTCTGAGGAAACTCTTGTGGTGGACTCACTCTCCGACAGACTGCAGCGATGTGGCCTTGTTTGCCACATGCTCGGCACTTTGCAGTGTGGAACCAGCAGTCCGCACATTTGTGTCGGCCTCCACACCCTGAAGTGGAGCATCCAGAGCTTTGATTTCTTCCTAGCCTGGCCTGTATATGCATAAGAGCAGCAGGGGAACATGGGACCCCAGGCTTCCCCCTTTTCATGACTCTGAACCTGATGAAGTCCATGGAAGAAAAGTCCCCCACTTATTGAATACCAGAGTCAGGTCTTGATCTCCACCCATGCAAGGCTTTCTTGTAGCCCCTTGGACTCCTGGAAAGACTCAGGCTAAGGTTTGCAGCAAGGGGGGGGGGGAGAGAGCAGAATCAGATTCTGTAAGAAGGGCAGACATGCTTTCAGCCTTTTCTGGAAAAAGTGGTCTTCTCCAGAACATAAATTATCATCTAATTCAGATTTGGTTCCTATGAAAACAAAACTTTTTTTTTTATCAAGTTTAAATCTTTCAAAAATTCTATAGTAATTAAACCAATCACAAGCAAATTCTTCACTTACTAGTCGCTGTCCTATCTTTATCTATATCTTAAATTCCTCTTTTTAAAATATCAATATCAATATATCATCCATTTACATTCCAAAATCATCTCTGTTCTATATAGTGCTTCATGAGGTGATAGCCCAAATGGCACTTTATCAGCTAATCTTTTTTTATATTTCCACCATATACATGCAATCAATTGCCTAATAACATGAAACCTAAAGCCAGGGTTAACTTTTATTTTGTCATACCACATATAGGCATTGTTGTGTCCTGAGCCTGCAAAGGCAGGCTCGGGACATTGCAATGGTCCCGGGCAGTTGCAAACTGCCCAGGACCAGACTGGCTGGTGCTGGCATCACGCGCATGTGCGAGGCATGGAGCACACCTAATTGTTGCCATTCTGCCCATGGAACGTTGTTAAAAGGAGCAGAGAGGCTGCGAGCCTCAGAGCTGTAATGGAGTAGAAGAAACTGCAAATAAAGACTTGTTGGAACCACAAGATGTTCTGTGCTCATTCGCCATTAAGCCGAGGACTCAACACTGGCGACGAGGATGGGATGCCTTACAACTGATAAAGAAGAATTGTAAGCTTACCCAGGAGTCCTGAAGAGAGTAAGACAGCGTTAAATTCAGCACCTGCCTGCCAGTACAGCGTCGCTGGAGGTAAGCTGGCTGATAGACCCCTTTCTTACAAAGGAGAAAATGGCGAAGATAGGAAGACTGTCTGAATTCGATGTCATGCACCAAGAAAGATGGGAGTTTTATGTGGCCAGAGTAGAAAACTATTTTAGAGTAAATCAAGTAAGAGAAGATGGCTTAAAGGCCGCTATTTTGCTGTGTGTCTGTGGTCAAGATGCATTTGAAATTGCTGAAAATTTAGCAGCCCCTGCTCCCCTTGAATCTGTCACTTATACAGATTTTAAAAAATTATTGAAGGAACATTTTCAGCTCCAGTTGTCTGTTATTGCATGGAGACACACTTTTGAACAGAGGGATCAAAGAGCTGGTGAATCAGCTAAAGAATACATTGCAGCCTTGAGAAGGGCAGCTAAGCCTTGTGATTTTAAAGACTTAGAAGAACATGAGGCCTATCAGGAACAACCCAGAAGCCATCTCCGTGCACCATGAGGGAGTCCAGGAGAGCTCGGAAGAAGTTCCTGAAGATGAGGTGGATCATCTCTACCCAGCCAAAGAAAGGAAGCAGAAGGAAGGCAAAGAAAAGTCTTCAGCTGTGCCCAAGTGCTTTGGGTGTGGAGGTCGCCACAAGAGGACTGACTGCAGGTTCCGTTCTGCAATTTGTAGAGCATGTGGAAAGCAAGGCCACATAGCAGCTGTGTGTCCGGGCCGTCAGAAGGTACAACCCCGAGAAGAATTGCACTTGAAAGGTACCAGGTTCCCCAGCCAAAACAGGGTGGGTTTCTGTGCATCACGTAGAAGCATTTATAGGACAGGCACACACAAGCCACTTAAAAAGAAACTGTCACTTAAGGGGAAGTTGCAAGGAGTTCCATTGGTTATGGAACTAGACACCGGGTCTGCACTTTCAATTATTTCCATTCACACATTCAGAAAGATTTGCTCTAGCAGTGGGTTCCAGGCTAAGCTTAGGCCATCCAATATAGTCTTAACGGACTTCCAAAATTCCAAGGTGTGTGTTAAGGGGGAGGCCACCCTTAATATACAATACAAGAATTTTAAAGGTCCATTAGATGTATTGGAAGTTGGAGGTGAGCGCACGAGTCTCATTGGACTCGATTGGTTTGAGGCCTTGGGAATACAAGTTACAGGGCTTCACAGTTTGCAAACATTAGGTCTATAGGAAGTCTGCAAAGAATTTGCAGATGTCTTCAGCCCTCAGCTGGGAGCATACAAAGGCCCCCCAGTTTCCTTGAAACTGGACCCCACTGTCACTCCTATCAGAGTAAAGGCAAGGAGAGTACCCTTTGCTTTGAAAGGGAAAATTGATGCTGAATTGGACAAATTGATTCAGCAAGGTAGAACCTGTTGACTCAAGTCCTTGGGAAACTCCCATAGTCACACCTTTTAAGGCTAATGGGGACATTAGCATCTGTGCAGATTACAAATGCACTCTAAACAAGGCATTGCAACAGCATGCATACCCTGTACCTGTAGTCAGTCACATTTTGGCCTCCCTCAAGGGGGGGCGTGTTTTTGCAAAGCTGGATTTAGCATAGGCTTATCAACAGTTACCTGTTGATGAAGCTGCTGCTGAAGCACAAACTATTGTAACTCATAGGGGGGCATTCAAAGTCAAAGACTACAATTTGGAGTAAATGTGGCTCCTGGAATTTTCCAAAGCGTAATGGAAAACACCCTGAGAGATATACCAGGGGTTTGCCCCTATTTTGATGATGTCTTAATAGCAGGAGAATCCACTCAAAATTTAGCTGAGAGGTTGAGGGCTGTCCTGTTGCGGTTCAGGAAAACAGGCCTCAAGCTTAAAAAAGACAAATGTAAAATTGGGGTTTCTTCTACAGATTTCCTGGGATTCAAAATAGATGCCAATGGCATTCATCCTGCTGAGTCTAAATTAAAGGCCTAAGTCTAAAGCTGAACTACAAGCTTTTCTGGGCCTCTTGAACTTCTATAATGCATTCATCCCTAACAAAGCTAATGTAGCTGAGCCACTTCATAGGCTTTTGGACAAACAGGCAGTGGTCACAAGCACATGAAGCAAGCTTCAATGAGGTTAAGGCCTTACTTACATCCAATAATGTGCTTGCACATTTTAATGAAACTCTTCCTGTGTGCATCGCTTGTGATGCTTCTCCTTACGGGGTGGGAGCAGTACTTAGCCATCTAAGACCTGATGGAACTCAGGCTCCTGTTGCATATTACTCCAGAATCTTGTCTTCTGCTGAGCGAAACTATGCCCAGATAGGGAAACCTTGGCTGTTGTTGCTGGGATTAAAAAATTCCATGATTTTCTATATGGCAGACATTTCACGGTCTACACTGACCATAAGCCTTTGTTGGGGTTGTTTACTACAAACAAATAAACCCCCCATATCATCTCCCCCAGAATGCTGAGATGGTCCATCTTTCTGTCAGTCTATGATTTTTCTTTAGTTCACAAACCTGGCAAAGAAATGGGCCATGCTGATGGCCTCAGTAGATTACCCTTACAAGTGGTAGAGGCTGACCCTGACCCTGCCATCAACATCCTTTCCATTCAGGCGCTACCTGAGTCACCTTTAAATGCCAGGGATGTGGCTGCTGAATCAGCCACGGACCTTACACTCACTTGTGTATTATCCTGGGTTTTGTCTGGATGGCCAGAGAGTTGTCCAGGTACTGAGTTTCAGAGTTTCTGGCTTAAGAAACATGAGTTATCCACTTTTCAGGGTTGTCTGCTGTGGGGCAGCAGAGTTGTTATTCCTACCTCAATGAGGTCTAGGGTCTTGGCTTCCCTTCATGAGGGCCATCCTGGCATCGTAAGAATGAAGGCGCTTGCACGCAGCCATTTGTGGTGGCCTGGGTTAGACAGGGAAATAGAGGCTAAGGTGCACGCATGCCAACTGTGCCAGAAATGCCCCAGGCTCCTGTACATAGATGGGAGGAAACACAGTTACCTTGGTCTAAGGTGCACATTGATTATGCTGGGCCCTTTCAGGGTCAATTTTTCTTGGTCCTTGTTGACAGCTATTCAAAGTGGCTTGAGGTTGTACCTGTCTCTTCAACCACTGCTGCCAAGACCATTCAAGTACTGAGGGGGATTTTTGCTGCACATGGGCTTCCGGATATTTTGGTGTCTGACAATGGCCCTCAATTCACTTCTTCTGAGTTTCAAGCTTTCTTACAGGCCAACATGATTCATCATGCCACCTCTGCACTATTCCACCCCTCCGCCAATGGTATGGCTGAATGGATGGTCTGCTTTAAATGGAAGGATGCTTTAAAGAAACTGACCTACGGGGACTGGCACCACAGGTTGGCAGACTTTCTTCTTGCGTACCACACCACACCTTCCACTGGGAAGAGCCCAGCTGAACTTTGCTGGGGGTGGAAACTGATCACTAAACTTGACAGATTGCACCCGGACAGACTGCCTCCTAAGGCTACACAACCCAGAGCACCGCAGTATCTGCAAGTGGGTGCCCAGTATGGACTCGTAACTATGGGCCTGGTCACTTGTGGGTTCCTGCTGTAGTATGCAAGGTTACTGGCCCTTTGTCATACGAGGTCTATTTGGATGACGGTCGTGTCCTTCGGTGGCATATTGACCATCTGCGTACGAGACTGGACTTACCCTCAGGAACTTCTGGGCCTTTTCCAGGGGGGGAGGGGGACCACTATGGGCAAAGGGATGGGTGTTGGCAGCAGCTGGGCCCCAATGGAGAGGCCACAGATGGCCTATTCCAAGGTTCCACAAATGTTCCAAACAGGAATCCATGGGAACAAGAAATCACACAGGTACCAGTGCCTACTTCAGCCAGGGAGTCACCCAGGGGGCATACTCATTATTCACAACTACCATTCAGCACTCCAGTCAGGGAGAATAACCGGGAGCATCCCAATAACCCAAACATTGCAAGGGAGCTGGCACACAAACAGTCTAGTTGGCTCAGTACTGCTACTGTTTCCAGAAGGAAGCCTTCACACACGGAGGTGGTCGGAGAGGCAAATCCCAATTCTGACACCTCCGGCACAGATGAGGGGGCAACTGAGTTTTGGGAAAATACAGAAACCCCAGACAGTCCCGTTATGGGGCTGGGGAGTGAAGGGATGCAGTCCCTTGATAGGTCCAGTGTGAGCTTGGAAGGCTCTACAGAGTTGCCAAACAATGGCAGGCTTATAGAGGGGCCAGAGAGCCTACAACTAAGCAGGTCAACCAGGTTATTGGGAGAACAAAGTCCTGGTCTGACGAGCCCGGTGGGCAAGCAAGCAGACCAGGCAATGGGGCACGGTTCACGGGGACCACCAGGGTCTGAAAGAGGGGGCAACTCCATGTGCAAAAAGAAATTGGGGATTCTCAGATTCTAAGGAGGTCATAGAGAGTAAAAAGATCTCCCAAGTATCTTGAGGACTTTGTAACTCTGCTGGCAAAGCAGAAATAGTGAGAGGGTGTCTGCTATTGTGGAAATTGGAAATACGGGCATTGGGTATTAATCCCAGAACAATAGCTCGGTACCATTTAGAGCATGGTTTGGCACACCATGCTCGTGTTCAGGTCGCGTATAACTATCAATATAGTTTATTAGTCTTAGCCGGGGGGGGGGGGGAAGGGGTGTTGTGTCCTGAGCCTGCAAAGGCAGGCTCGGGACATTGCAATGGTCCCGGGCAGTTGCAAGCTGCCCGGGACCAGACTGGCTGGTGCCGGCGTCGCACGCATGCGCGAGGTGCGGAGCATGCCTAATTGTTGCCATTCTGCCCAGGGAACGTTGTTAAAAGGAGCAGAGAGGCCTGCGAGCCTCAGAGCTGTAACGGAGTAGAAGAGACTGCAAATAAAGACTTGTTGGAACCATGAGATGTTCTGTGCTCATTCGCCATTAAGCCGAGGACTCAACAGGCATGCTACCCAAATCTCAAATCAAAACCTTCGAGGTCTAACAACCTTGAATTTTTTTAAGTTATTCAATCTTTTAATCATACCAGACAACAAGCATCATAATATAATCTAAAATCCGGCAAACCCAGACCTCCTCTATTTTTAGAATCTTGTAGCAGTGTATATACTTCAGACCCTGTATAAAGCCCAATCCAAAATCCATCTTTTCCATTACTTTAAACATAAAGGCCCAGTTCAAACTGTCAAAAGCTTTTTTTCTGCAAAATGCAAAGAGTATTGCAATCTGCTTGTCACTACGTTGTTGTAAAATGTTATATTCTGTTGTAAAATGTTTTCCTTACCTAAATCATTATTAAAATAGTCTTGAAGTATCTGTTTACATCTTTTGTCTCTGCAGAATAGACTCATTTAATCTCCATTTAAAAAACTGAGAACCAAATTTAAAATGCAAAGACACTGGATTATGGTCAAAAAAAGTTTTTGGAAGAAAAATGGCTTTAGTTGCTTTGTGAAGCAGATTTTTTATAATCCAAACCATATCAATTCTAGAAAAGGATTTGTGAAAAAAAGGTAAAGTCTTTTGTTAGTCCATTTTTACACCTTCAAACATCAATCAAACCTAAAATATTGGTCAGATCGAAAAAAGTTTGGAGCAGTTTCCCTTGCGTTTCTTTAATTCCTTTATCACCTGATCTGTCAAATTGTGGAGTTACTACCCCGTTGTAACCTCCAATTACACACCAATACTGAAAATAATAGGTAAGTATTCAGATAGATGTTTTAAAAACTTAGTTTTTTCTTGGTGTGGGGTATATAATCCCACCACAATGGCTTTTATGCCCTGTAATTCAATTTGCACAATTACATACCTGCCTTGATCATCAGCAAACAATAAATGTGGATATAGTTGAGGTTTTATATACAAAATTATCCCATTAATTTTTTCTTTGAATAAGCAGAAATAAATTCCAGACCCAAGATGTTATTTGTTAAATACTTTTTGTCAGTCTGTTTAATATTTCTTACAAACATATTATATCATGCTGTACTTTTTTCAAATAATTAAATAACTTTTTTCTTTTTTGTGGGGAATTTGTCCCATTAATATTCCATGTCAAAATCGGGTATTGGGTATTTCTAGTATAATGAAAAGAATGATTAGGGATGACAGGATAACAGTGTTCCAGTATTTGAGGGGGTCAAACTATTTTCCAAAGTACCAAAAGGCAAGTCAAAAAACAATGGTTGGAAACTAGCCAAGGAGAGAAGCAACCTAGAACTAAGAAGAAATTTCCTAATGGTAAGAGCAATCAACCAATGGAATAGCTTGCCTTCAGTAATTGTGAGTGCTCCATAACTGGAGGCTTTCAAAAAGAGACTGAATAACCATTTGTCTGAAATGGTATAGGATCTCCTGTTCGAGCAGTGGGTTGAACTAAAAGATTAGAAGACTAGAGGTCGCTTCCAATTCTATGTTCTATGTTCTATATCTGTCTCTTTAGAATGTATCATTTCATTTAAAAAAAGGTGTTTAATTTTTTGGCAAGATTTTTTTTGTAAAATATTCATTCTTTAGACCTCTATGCTTTAGGACAGGTTGAATAATTTCCCTGATTATAAGTCAAAGAAGTTGAGAATGTTTGCCATGTTAAAAAGTGTTCTTGACATAGCTGATCTCATACATGACATGCATTAAAGCCTTAATCAGAAGTTCTTAAAAAAACATTACGGAAGCATAGTAAAGATCTCATGGGGCATTGCAAGGTGTTGTGAAAAGCTAGCACTACCTCAGAAGGATGCTTCCTCATCATCACCAGGAGGAAGAAAATTATGGTTGGTGGAAAGCAGCAGGAATAGACAATGGTGGCCAAAAGCAGGGTGATCAAAAAGGAAGAGATGGAGGGGGTGATAGGAGGGTGGTGGGAATTGAAATGCATACTGCAATTGTAAAAGAGAAGACTGGAATCTGCCATAAAATGAGTAGTTTTTTCTTTTCCTCAAGCATCCTGTCTTTCTTCAATGTTGCTTTTAATATTCTCAAAAACCTTAGTAATGCAAATGATACAGATATGAGAAATCTATTCTGCAGAATACAGTAAAGTATAATAAAATTATCATTATTAAAACTAGAATTTACCATTTTCCAATAGATGGCAGTGTTGCTCTTCAGCTGGAAAGAAATGAACAGCAACTATTACACAATTTGGTCCCGTTTGCTAATTATTATTTTTTTTAAAAAAAATCAAGGTTACAAAACAAATACTTTATTATATTTAGATGTCAATGCTTTCTAGCAGTGATAGTGTAGTAGTTAGAATGCAGTATTGTAGGATAACTCTGCATTCCCACTACCAGAAGTTTGAACCTGATCTGCTCAAGATTGACTCAGCCTTCTATCCTTCAAAGATTAGAAAAGAATAGAACTGAAAGAGATCTTGGAGGTCTTCTAGTCCAGCTCAAGCAGGAGACCCTATACCGTCTTAAAAATCTCCAGTGATGGAGCATCCACGATTTCTGGAGGCAAGCTGTTCCACTGGTTAATTGTCCTCATTGTTAGGATGTTTCTCTTTAATTCTAGGTTGTTTCTTTCTTTGTTCAGTTTCTGACCATTGTTTCTTGTCCTGCCCTTTGGTGCTTTGGTGAATAACATGACCCCCTCTTCTTTGTGGCAGCCCCTCAAGTACTGGAATACTGCTATCCTGTCTCCCCTATTTCTTCTTTTCTTTAGACTATAAAGGAAGATAATCTATATGTATTGCAGGGACAAAAGGTTCAATGTTCTCATATATTTAAGAATGTTGCAGAGCACGATTCATGCATTCACCTTCTACATAGAAGACTTGGCCATGCAAGCTTTAAGGTTTTGCAGCAAATGCAAGAGTTTGCAGAAGGGCTAAATTTGAAGGGATGCAAAACATATTTGGACTGTTCAGTATGCAAAGCGTCGAAGTCAAAGGCATTTCCAGTTAGTAAATATAGCACAAGACAAACAAAAAGAGCTCTAGAGCTGGTCCATGCAGATCTGGTGGGACCTATGCAAGCCAGTTTGGGAGGAGCAAAGTATACACTGGTAATTGTTGATGATTATAGCAGGTATGGTTTTTGTTACCTGCTTAGAGGAAAGACAGAGGTGCTACAACAATTCAAACAGTGGATAAGTTGTGTAGAGAGAAGGTACAGACAACAAGTGTGTCAGTTGCAAACTGACAGAGGTACTGAATTTATGTCAACAAAATTCCAACAATGGTTGGGGCAGTTGGGGATAAGACACAGATGTACAAATCCTTACACAGCAGCAGAGAATGGTGTAGTTGAAAGAAGGAATGGTGTTTTTGCAAACAATGAAAGATTAATTATTTGAGGATTCTGTATGAGCAGGTCATATTGGGGAGAAGCCATATTGACTGCCAATTATATAGTTAACAGACTGTGGAGTTCCTCCATTAATAATACTCCATATGCCATTTTATATGGGAGAAAGCCATCACTAGCACATTTGAGAATTTTTGGAAGTACTGCATGGGTACATATTCCAAAGGCAATCAGAAGAAAGGGACAGCAAAAGGCAAGAAAGCTCAGGTTTGTGGGCTATGAGCCAGGATCAAAAGGATATCGCTTTAGCGATGGAAGTAAAAGAATTGTAATTTCAAGGTCTGCTAATTTTACAGAACAAAATTGGGACAGAATTAATGCAAATTCTGGGTATGTCTCACTTAATGATGGTGATCTATTTAATGACAATTACTCATCTAATGATGAAAAAATGATTATTGAAGATGTCAATGCTCAGGGAGGAGAGGCTGAAAAAGACATGAAGCCAGAAAGACTTGAGACACAGGAGCAATTAATACCAGGAAGGTCAGACCGATGTAACAAAGGAATTCTGCCTGACAGGTATTCTGCCAGCAAGGTAAAGGTTTGCAATGTGTGGTATGAGCCAAGAAGTTATAAAGAGGTGTTGGCATTACCAAAAGCTGAACAAGAAAGATGGAAGGAGGCCATGGATAAAGAGATGAAATCCATATGGGAGACCATGAAGTATTTAAATCAGTGACTTTGCCACAGGGAACCAAAGCTGTGGGTTGTAAGTGGGTATATAAGAAAAAGGTATTGCCAAATAATGATATACAGTATAAGGCCAGGTTAGTGGCACAAGGTTTTTCACAATTAAAGAATGTGCACTACGATGAAGTATTTGTGCCAACTGTGAAAAGTGAGAGTATAAGATTAGCACTGGCATTGGCAGCGGCATATAAGCATAAAATCTGGCACTTTGATATCACAACTGCATTCCTCAGTGCTGAGTTAGAGGAAGAAATTTATATGATCCAAGCACCAGGGTATGAAATTGCAAAGCCTAACATGCTGTGTAAATTAAACAAGGCTATTTATGGGCTGAAGCAGTTAGCTAGAAACTGGAATATAAATCCAGAAACTGGATTTAAAAGTTGCAAAGCTGATAATTGTATATATACTGGACAGTTACAAGGAGAGAATTGTCTACTATTATCATTTGTGGATGATCTTTGCTTCATCGCAAAGGATGCATCACAAGTCAAGGAATTTGCTGATAAATTAGGAAAGAAATTAGAATTAAAGAATTTGGGAGAAATAAAAAATTATCTCGGTGTATGTAGAGATACAGAAAAATGAAAAAGGTGGTTATATTCTCAGTCAAAGGAGAAAAATTGAGCAGTTATTGGAAAAATATAATATGAAAGATAGCAATACTGCTCCCACACCCATGAGTACGGATTTTTATAATAGTTTAAGTGCAGACAAAGCTGAAACCTGTGATCAAGAGATATATCACTCGGTAATAGGGAGTTTGTTATATCTATCACAGTGGTCCAGACCAGGCATAGCTTGCTCAGTAAGCATTTCGAGTCGTTTTACTGCTGCACCTACAAAGTTACATTGGATGGGTGTAAAAATGGTTCTCAGATATTTAAAGGGAACCATAAATTTGGGTCTTCAAATACAGATACTGAGGAATTGAAATTAAAGTGTTATGTCGATAGTGACTATGCAAATGACATAAACACAAGGAAATCAAATTCTGGGATATAATATTGTTTGGAGGGACTCTGATTGGATTGAAGTCCAGAAAACAAACAACTGTTGCTATTTCAACAGCAGAAGCAGAGTTTATTGCTTTATCTGGATTGTGTTCTGAAGTAACATGGTATGTACAGTTGTTGCAGGATTTAAATATTAATGTAAAAGAATCTGTAAAGGTATTTGAAGACAATGCTGCCTGTATAAAAATGGCAACTGGTGACAGGGTGAAGAACAGAAGTAAACATATAGACATTAAGTATTGTAATGTCAGGGAAGCTGTAAAAGAAAAATTGATTAGTTTACATCATTGTTCTTCTGAGAATAATTTGGCAGACATGATGACTAAACCATTGGGTGGTGTTCACTATGGAGAATGTATTAATTCAGTAAGTCTGATGTCTCTTCCTGTCATGAAGGGAAGAGTGTTGGAATATTCATGAGCAGGAAGAGTCATGTGGTAACTTAGTCAGCCAATGTGAGACAACTGCTACTGAGTCTGTGCAAAAAGGTATTGAGTTAGGAGCTGGATTTTTTTTATTCAGTCTCAGGTCTGTCTCTGTATCTCTCTGTAAGAAGTCTTCATTGTGCTATGTTGCTGTAAAGAAGAATGTATGGTATTGTAAATATTTTAATATGAATATAAAGAAGTTATTTAAATCAGCTAAATGCAGTCAACTGTGAGAGCTTCTGATTTATGTTCATCAACAGAGAAATTAAAATTCTCTAACAAAAAGGGATAAACCAAACCAAATTTTAAAAGTACCATAGAAGAGTTTTTTTTCTTCTCTCACTCTCCTTTCCCTGCCTGCATAATTCTGGGCAAGAACCATTGAGTCAAAGGAAATACTCAGAGGACAGGAAACTACAAACTCACTAATCCCACCAGATAGGAATAATGTAATGCTGACAAGATTAACACAAAACACATTAGAAACTCATTAGCATGAATAAATCCATCTCCTGAGGACAAGATTAACCTCTCCCTGTCCAAACAATATCAGGACAGGAAAATTAGGAAAACAAACACCTTTACAAAATCTAAATCATAATTTCAATAACCCAAAGGATATAAAAGTGGATCACTCACCACAGAAAATCACTAGCTTGTCCAGAAACCACCGCTGTATCACTACTCTGTCTGGTTTCTTCAATAAAATCTACTTTCTGGCAGCTTGCTTTGTTTAGTGTCTATTCTTTCATCTGTGCTGAAGGCTTGTTCCCAGCTGGAAAAAAAGACTGGAGAAAATTTCTTCTCACAGTCTGGTGACCATGAAGGGTCTCCAGCCAACCCCCCAGGCCGGGCCTGGAGGGCTCTTACCTCACCAGCGACAGACTCCCTTTTATCTATAGGTAAGCCCATGGACCCAGCCCAGGAAGCACAGGGTAGTAAAGGGAGTCCTTGAATCTTGTGTTCAACAGCTGCTCAAAAGTTGGTAAGTACCACTAAAATTGTAGCTTGGGGCAAAGGGCTGGTGTATGTGTAAGTGCGTGGGCTTCCTCCTCTGACCACAACTAGGATTTCACCTCCTCCATGTTTTTTTCTAGCTGCCCCAGGTCTGCTGCTAGCTTCACAAAGCTGTGACCAGCAGAAATCTGGAACATAAAGGGGTTAAAACTGAAGTATGGAACCTTGTTTGGCAGAAAGCAGTGGGGGAGCTGAGTGTGCTTTGAATGATAATTGGGATTGGGTTAATAGGAAATCCCAGTAGAAGTCTATAGGCAGAGCCCATCTGCAGGAGAGGCTTGTACTAATGCACAAAACAAAGGTCCTCCCAGACTCCTTCTGAGTCTGAAAATTGACGGCAGTGAGGAAGAAGGAGGCACCTGTACCTGTTTGAGCCGAAGGTGGCAGGTCCTCCCAAGGCCCCTTTTTGGTCTGCAAAGTGACAGCAGGAAGTTCCCTATAGGAGGGGCCCATACTGTCAATGCTGTTAACTTTGGATGTTCTTGCTTTGACAAAATATGCAGAGCTGTGTGGTATTTTTAGAGTTAACTTATATGATGCTGGAATGGAAAACTGCCTTCAACTGCCCGATGGGGAGCTACCAATTCAAAGTCATTCCATTTGGACTACAAGGGTCCCCAGCCGTATTCATGCAGTTGATTGATGAGGTCCTACATAATCACTTGTACAAAGGGATTCTGGTGTATCTTGATGATATCCTGATATACAGCATGAATATGACTGATCATATAAAGCTGGTGAGAGAAATGTTAAAGAAATTATTGAATGCAAAGCTTTATGCCAAATTGTCAAAATGTGAATTTCACCAGACCCTATTAGATTATCTTGACTACAGAATTTCCAATAAGGACATTGAAATGGATCCAGCCAATGTGAGAACTATAATTGAGCAGCAACCCCCAAAGACTCATAAACAGCTTCAGAGCTTTTTAGGTTTTGCCAACTTCTATCGCTGATGCGCTATCCCAGTTACCACAGTACAAAAGTGAACATAAGGAGGTTAATGAGGCAATTATCTCCAATCCACAAACTGCTGCTCAACTTACGCCTTGCAGGGTCCCTAATCCTGATGACCCTGGGGTGAAGAAAATAAAACAAGAGCTCCTCACCGATCAATGGTTCAAAGATAATCAAACCTCTCTAACATGAAGGGATGGTTTGGCTTACAAGGGGGGAAAACTGTATCTGCCTAAAGCCCTCCATCTTAATGCTCTTAAACACAGCCATGACTTAAACAGGCTGGGCACTTTGGAAATTTAAAAAATCTACACCTCATCCGCCGGCAATTCTGGTGGCCGGGGCTAAAATGAGATGTGGAAAACTATGTATGTGCCACAATGAAAAGAATTCCAGGGAAACCCCCTGGGCTACAGCAACCAGTGGCAGACCCCTCTCAACCATGGGAAGAAATAGCTATGGATTTTATAGTAGGCCTACCTGAAAGTAGGGGAAATACTGTCATCTGGACTGTGATAGACCTGTTCTCAAAGCAGGTTCATTTCATTGCCTGCAAAGGACTCCCATCTGCCCAACAACTGACTAAATTGTTCCTGAAACATATCTACAGGCTGCATGGCACCCCTAAGCAGATAATTTCAGACAGGGGGGTGCAGTTCACAGCGAAGATTTGGAGACGTTTTCTTAAATTAATTGGATTGTCTCAAGGCTTATCATCTGTTTTTCATCCAGCTACCAATGGGGCTGCAGAATCCACTAACAAAATGGTGGAGCAATATCTCAGATGCTCCATTTCCTACCAAAAGACAAACTGGATTGACCTCCTCCGTTTGCCGAGCTGGCTTACAATAATTCTGTTCACAGCAGCACCGCCTTTCAGAGTAGCCACAGGAAAAGAGTTCAGCCCAATATCTGAATACCCTTAAGTGCCCTCTGCCTCCCGGACACTTGAATGAGGGTGAGGGGGTGGGAAGAAGTTTGGAGAAACACAAAAACTGCATTAAAAAAGACTTCCAAGACCTATAAAAAGCAGGCTGATAAAAAGAGGGCTCCCCAAAGAACATTTCAAGTTGGGGGAAAGGTTAATCTGTCAACTAAATATTTATGCCTCAAATTGCCCAGGAAGAAATTGGGACCAAAATTCTTGGGACCTTTCCCCATTGAAAGGATTATCAATCCCATCACAGTAGAATTAAAACTCCCTAGGCTTTTAGGGAGTATTTACCCTGTCTTCCATTGCAGCTTGTTAAAACCTTGTTGGGGCTCCACTTTAAGACCTCCTCCTAAGAAGGCACCCGGGCCCCTCACAGTAGCGGGCCAGATTCATTATGAACTGAAACGTATTCTTGACTCTAGACTTTTTAACAGGAAATTTCAGTACCTAGTACAATGGAAGGGATACTTGCTGTCCAAAGCTACTTGGGTGAAATCTAGCGATGTGAAGGCTTACCAACTCATCAAAAAGTTTCATGAGAAAAACCCCAACAAACCAAGAGATAATCCCTGACATATGCTTTTGTTTACATAAAGGATCCATCCTTTTTGTAAGGGGGGCTGGATGTCAATGCTGCTAACATCAGATGTTCTTGCTTTGACAAAATATGCAGAGCTGTGTGGTATTTTTAGAGTTACCTTAGATGATGCTGGGAGGGGAGGAGAAAGAATGTGTGTGGGGATTAGTCAAAAAAAAACTGCGGGCTACAGAAATGGAAGAGAAACTTTGACCTTCAAACTGATTGGAGAACATGATTTATGATAGCAAATTAAGGGAGGGAAATATGCTAGCAAAATATGTGCTCAGGGGTGGGGAATTCAGTTCTTGGCATTCCTCCATGCCGTACCGACACTTTGTTACATCTTTAAAGACTTTTTAGGATAAACAATGCCTGGAAGTTCTTTGAAGTATTCCATTAGTTGGAACTATGACACATACTCTGTGAGGGAACAGGAGTCCCCCCAGGCATTTTTTTTGTGTCCGAAAACTGATGGCAGAGTGGCAGGGATAGTGTCACTAAGAGTAGCTGGGCAGTGCCACTAAGACCCGACTAAGCTGATTGAACCCCACATTGTAAGGGGAACATGTGAAGCTGTAGTTCAAGGGTCGAAATTAGGACACCCATTGGAGATATGCTCAAGGCGTGGAACAAGAGGCAAGTGCCCATCCTGGATGATATGAAAAAGAAATGGGAATGACAATTTTGTAAAGAATGGGCTCTGCTGAAGGATGGAACTGGGAGTCCAATTTGCCCAAGGGATGGTACTTTTGACTTTGCAACCTTAAAAGCACTTAAACCCCTAACAAGACCCAGCCAGATACCCTATTGGTATTGCTGGGCAGAATTATCCAGGATTAAAAATCCAGCCCCAAAGAGGGAACAAGAAAAAGGAGCCTCCCTTTCCACTGTAGACAAGTTAGAGCCAAAAATTATGCCCCCCCCTTGAGTAAACCAGTCCCAGGAAGGACAAGAGGGCAATTGGAATACATGCTGACATGTACACCATTTTCTGCATTTGACATAGTCATCTGGAAAAGGGACAACCCCTCCTTCAGATCAAAACCCCAGGCTGTGATTCAGATGTTAAAATCTATAATAGACAGCCATAACTCATCTTGGGGGGACATGACTCAGCTGTTGCACCTCTTCTTAACAAAAGACAAACTACTGAAGCTGTTTGAAAAGATTGCGGAAATAGCCAGGTGACCGATAATAAACACACCACGGCAGGCAGCCCCTGTGCAAGTTGCTTGGCCCATCAGTCGTCCTGATTGGGACTACAATGGCAACACCCATTGGGATGAATATAATAGGGTGAAAGACAACCTGATGGAAGCCTTCAAGAAATAGAGAAAAAGCCTTTAAATTAGCTAGAATTTCAAAGGACAACCCAGAGAGAAAAAGAAAACCCGGATGCCTTTGAGTCCACCTCTCAGAGGCAGCCATGGCACATGCTCACCTAGACCTAAGTTCCCCAAAGGATCAGAGAATCCTCATCTCTGCATTTGTCGATCAGTCTACCAGCTACATTAAAACACATTTCCATCAAATTATGTCAAATGGGTCCAGCTTGGAGTTTTCGGAGCTGCGAAGAATCGCAAACTTCTTCTATGACCAGAGGGAGAGGTTGAGAGAGGAAAAAAAAGAATGGAAAGAGATAGAAAGAGAGAGGGAAAGGGACAGGAAAAGGAGAGCAGAAAGGAAGGAGGACCTTTGCAGCCTTGCATAACGAAGCCAGACAAACAAACAACTGGCCCTTTGATAGACAACATCAGTGCCAGCAGTGTGAAGAAGAAGGAATGCCTGGGTATAAGTGTCAGCACCGCCATAAGTGCGGCGAAGCGCGCCACCTCAAATATGACTGCAGGAAAAGTCTCAACTGATGCCGATACCTGCTACCCAGAGTCCTTTTTCCTAGGGAGAGATCCTTTTAAAATAGGAAAAGGAGTTCACAGGGGGAGCCCCTTTGGGAACCAAATGGGGGAAATGAATTCCAATGTCAATAACTAGAAGAAGGAAAAGAGAAGTTTCAGGCCACTTTTGCTGGACTGGCCATTCCCCTAAGGAGCAGTCTGGATGGAGAATCCCTTATTACAATTATATCTCTCACAACCCCTCCTTTTAAGGGTTCTGTAATGCCAGGAGTCCAGGATAATATAGTTGAAGGAGGGGAAAAAATCATCCCAGTCAAATTCACCACCGAAATGGAGGTGGAGATTGGCCCCTTCTCCTTGAACCATGCCTTCACTGTTTGCCCACAGTCTCCCTTGTTCCTTTTGGGCCGAGACTTGCTGTGCAAAATGGGGGCCACGATAAAGTGCAACAAAACTGGGGTAATGGTAGACATCCCCGCAAAGCACAAGCATTTTTTAGTCTTAAAAAGGGAACAACTGCATGAAGATCTTAGGGATCTCCTCGCCTCCCTGTGGGGTTGGGACTCTACCAAGATAGGATTTTTTTAATTGAAAAGTTTTATACAAATTTTTAATACAATACAATATCCCCCCCTACCTTCCCCCCACCCTAACCCTCCCCCCTTACTTCCCAGAGCTGATTACAGGGTTAAAAAATAAACAAACAAACAAATTCTAACTAAGCTTATCCAACTATACAAATAATAAAATCCCTAAAATACTTTAATTCAAATACAAAAAAAAAATTCAAGCAAAAACATAAATAACAATATAAATAATTCCCACTCTAAACTTTAAGTTATTCAAAAACTAAATAATATTTTCTAATCCCATATTTATTCTGTACAAAATTTATCCATCTTCTCCACACCGAGATGTATCTTTCTTGTGAATGATCCTTCAAATAAGCAGAAATTTTAGCCGTTTCTGCTAAATTAGAAACTTTAAGCAACCATTCTTCTATAGTAGGCAAAGAATCTTTCTTCCAATATTGTCCAACCAATAACCTTACCGCCGTAATAAGATTCAACATTAAAATAGTTTCTTTAACACCACAATCTACAATAATACCTAACAAAAATAATTGTGGTGAAAACTTTATCTTTCTATTAAAAATCTTCTGAATGTTCCACCAAATCTTAATCCAAAAGGCTTTTATGTTTTTACACATCCACCAAATATGGTAATAAGTTGCATCCAAACATCAACATCTCCAACACTTAGGCTGTAAATTAGGATACACGCGAGACAGCTTCTGTGGATCCAAATACCACCTATAAAAAATTTTATAAAAATTTTCTCATAAATTTTGGGCCAGAGTAAACTTTACATTCCCAACCCAAATTGCCTCCCATGTATCTAATAAAATCGGCTCTTGAAAATTTTGAGCCCATTTTATCATACAATCTTTAACTAATTCCGTCTCTGAGTCCAGTTCCACTAAAACATTATAAACTCTCTTTATATGAGTTCAATTTTGATCTCTAATTTGTTTTATCAAATTCTCATCTTCCAAAGTAAAACCAACCTTTTGGTCTAAACTCCATCTATCTAACAATTGCCTATACTGAAACCAAGAGTAAACAATATTTTCTTGCCTTAATTCATCTAGCGATTTTAATTGCCAATCCTTCTGTTCCAATTTAAGCAATTGATTATAAGAAATCCTATCCAACTTCACATCTCTCAATATCCCCTCTACTGCATGTCCAGGAATCCCCCAAATTGGTATTTTATAATTTAATCTATAATAATATTTCTTCCAGACACGCAATAGAGCAGTTCTTAAAATATGGGACTTAAAAGCCCTATCTACTTTCTTATTGTAAATTAAATAAGCATGCCATCCATATAATAAATCCCATCCCTCCAAAGAAAGTATATTTTGATTTGTTAAATTAATCCAATCACTAATCAATGTTAAAGCCGCAGCATCATAATACAATTTCAAGTTAGGCATCTTAAGTCCTCCCCTTTCACGTACATCCTGAATAATCTTAAGCTTAACTCTTGGTTTTTTCCCTGCCCAAATAAATTTATTGATACCCTTCTGCCATTCATCTAAATTAACATCTTTTTTCAAAATAGGTATCATTTGAAACAAAGAAAGAAATTTTGGTAGAACATTCATTTTAACAGCAGAAATTCTCCCTATCAAAGATATTGTAATTTTTTTCCAATCATTTAAATCCTTCTGCACTTTAATCCATAATGTCTCATAATTGTTTTAATACAATTTTGCATTAAAAGCAGTTATATACACCCCCAAATATTTAACCTTTTTTACAATTTCAAAACCAGTCAAACTAACATTTCCTTTTCCTTAATAGTCAAATTTTTAAATAATATTTTAGTTTTATTATTATTAACCTTAAAACCAGAAACTTGCCCATACTGAGTTATAATTTGTAGCAAATCTAAAACCGAATTAATCGGTTGAGATAAAGTAATTACCAAATTGTCAGCAAAAGCTCTTAACTTATAATCCTTCTTATTTATCATTATTCCCTTTATTATAGTTGATTCACAATTTTTTATTAACAAGATTTCAAGTGGGCTTCTTGTAAATACTTATCTATATCCAAACTCTGTATCTTTTCACCAGTATATAATTTAGTATAAAAATCTAAAAAGTTTTTTTAATCAGCTCTTGCTGAGAAACCACTTTACCTTTATAATTTATTCTATCTATAATCCTAGACCTCTGTTTCTTCCGTAATTGATAAGCCAACCAGCTACCAGGCTTATTTGCATTACAGAAAGTATTATGTTTCATATAACGCAGGTTAGTTGCAACCTGATTGGCCATTAACATATTAAATTGTTCTTTAAGCATATTTATAGAGGCCTTCAAATTGTTATCCAAAGGATTCAAAATTAATGCTCTTTCTTTCAATTTAATCTCCTCTTCCAGCTCTTTACGTTTCTGCAATTGTTTACGCCTGTAGACGTTATTCATTTGAATCAAAACTCCTCGCATAAAAGCTTTGCTAGCATCCCACACCATCACCATTGAATATTCTTTCAAATATTCTCTACACTTCTGTGAGTTTACCTCATATCTAAATAAGTTCTCATTCAACCTCCAAGATCTTCTATTCCCTTTCTCCACAAATAATTCCAACCATACAGGACTATGATCCGTCAATGTCCTAGGAAAATTTTTAATATTCTTAACACTAAAATATAAATCAGTAGTAATAAAAAAAATCAACTCTTGAACATGATTGATGCCTGTCAGAAAAGAAGGTAAAAGTCCCTCTCTTTCACATTTCATTCCCGCCAAATGTCTCTCAATTCCAAGTCATCTTTCAAATCAAAAAAAGTCTTAGGTAATTTAGCTTGATTGGAGAGCATGGAAGATCCTTTCCTGTCCTTATTTGTTTCTAAAACACCATTCCAATCTCCCATCAAGATGACAGATTTATAATCCAATGAAGTTAATTTTTGATGTAATAATTTATAAAACTGTTTTTGTTGTTGATTAGGAGCATACAAACCCACTATAAGAAGTTTCTTGCCATACATCTCCAACTCAATAAAAACATATCTTCCTTGAGAGTCAGAGTCTATTAATTTAGCTGACATGTTTTTCTTTACATAAATAACAACACCCCCGTTTTCCCCCGGAGCTGAGGATATAAAATGTAAACCCAACTGGGTTTACAAATACTTTTAGTCCTTTAAAGCAATATGAGTTTCCTGCAAACATACAACATCATTATTATGTTGCTTCAAATAATGAAATATTTTCCTTCTTTTCTGTGGAGAATTCAAGCCATTAACATTCCAAATCAGAAACTTTGCCATTCTTTCTGGCCTGAAGCCTGGAAAAGACTGCATGAAGAACTGCTGTTAAAGATCTCTTCGGTGTTGCTCCTCCCACAGGCTCAGAAGTAGTAGATTCTTGTGTTAATAATTTTGCCTTCATCTTCTGTTGCTCCTTCTCCTTGTGTCTATGAGCTGCTCATGTTACTCTCTGTTCCTTTGAAGTTTCTTTTATCACAAAAGGCTGCTGTAAAAATTCAGCCTGTATTTCTCCAACCCCCAATGATAAGAAACCTTCAATTGGCTGTTCTCCCAACTTCACCTCTGCAGTTTTAGATCGTGGAGATGATGGTGAGCTTGCTCCCAGGACAGAAATATAAAACTCTTTCGTCTTTGAAATTGTATTAAGTCTGTAGCATGTCCCCACATAGCTCACCACTATTCAATTGGGATTTCCCATCTAAATGGAAGCTGATGTTTTTTAAGCTCATCAGCCAAAAAAGCAAAATCCTTTTTTCTTCTTAAAATTTTTGGAGGAATTTCTTTTAATATTATGACATCTTGATCAGCAATCTGAAACCTCTGCTTATAAAACGCTTGTATTATTTCATTACGTAAAGGTCTCCTTGAAAAATAAACCACCACATCTCTCGGTAAATTTCTTTGCTTTGCAATCCATGAATTAACTCTGAATATTTTTTCTATATCTCTCATTATTTCTTCAGGTTCACACCCCAAAATCAGAGCTATATCCTTTGCCACCAGCTCTCTCAAATTTTCTTGCATATTTTCCTTCAAGCCTCTGATTCTTAAAGCAAATTCCATTTCTCTATATTGAGACATGATAATTTCATCCTGTGAAATTATTTTCCACTTTACCAACCTGATCATCCAACTCTTCAACTTTCTCCACAAGATCATCAATACGATTGTCCAGTCTCTCAATATGGGAGGCAAGTCCTTGCAAAGCAAGTACTATATCCTCCCTCATTACTCTATTTCTGTCTTCTAAATCTCGCTAATCTGACAAACTGCTTTCCCCAAAGCATCTTGTAAATCTCTTGTCATAAGTGCTGGTGGTGGTGGGGAAGGTGGTGGTGACCTGGGCTTAGCTTGTTGAACAGTCTGTGTAACCGGAGAAGAGATCGAAGCATTAGGCACAGCAGAAGTTATGAGATGCTTCGAAGCCATTTTAGTTTAAAAAACTTCTTAATATCTCAAAAAACAAGAGGGGAAAAAACCCAATTTACAAAAAAAAAAAAGAAAGAAATCTAAGAACAATAATTGTCCTTTAAATCAATACCAAAGTCATACTTTGTATCCAAATGTAGCCAAGTGTAACCAAATGAAAGTTATTTCTCTCCTTTCATTCACAGAAAAAAGAAACATCCCATCACCATTTTAACTTCTTTTATAGTTGAAAGGAGAAGATTAATTCTTTCCCAGAGTTAAAGTTCCAAAATAAACACAATTATGAGTTCTCCTGGTCAGCTCTGTCTGCTTTACATTTTACTTACAAGTTCACTTTAAACGCAGATTTGGAAGCAACATCTTGCTTTGTCCAAAAAAAAAAGAACAAAGGCATCTGAGATGTGGAGTAAGTCTCGGACTCCGTGGGAGCTCACCCTCTGACCTCCCCCAAAATTTTAAGGGTCTTGGGGAGCTCTACCACTATCCAAGGAAAGCTCACCTCCTCCCCTATGCCCAGGGAGAGAGGTTCCGAACTGCGGATCAGCTGTTGTCTACTGTCTCTGCAATTTTGACACCTTCTCAGATGGACGGCTAAAAGATAGCTGCCATCAGTGCAGCCAGTGCCACCGGAAGTCCCTCTACCAAGATAGGATTATTAAAAGGAGCCACCACAGTTAGGATCCAGGTAAAAAAGGGACCACCCCATGTGTTCCCCAGTACAGGATCCAAACCAAAGCAATAGAGCCCATTAGGAAACGAATTGAGGCATACCTAAAACAGGGAGTCCTTTGTAAATGCACCTCCCATTGCAACACACCTATTTTTCCAGTTCGCAAGCCAAAATTAGACCAAGACAGGAACCCTGTCTTCAGATTTGTTCACGATCTAAGATTGGTAAATAGTCACATGATACCCCATGCCCCAATAGTCCCCAACCCAGTCACCATCATCACTGAAGTTCCGATATTGGCTACATGCTTCAAAGTCATAGACCTCTGTTCCGCTTTTTTTAGTATCCTGGTAGACCGGGACTCCCAGTACCTTTTTGCTTTTACCTGGGAACATCAACAATGATATACAGATCCCCCACCCTTTTTTAGCTAATTCTAAAGACAGACCTATCCTTCATTGCCTTGTCAGGGGAATCAACACTGATTCAATATGTGGATGATCTCCTGCTACCTCAGACACTAAACAGATCTGTAAGGCTGACACACACCACCTGCTTTTATTGTTAGCACAGAGGAGGCATAAAGCATCACCTTCCAAACTGCAATACTTACAGCAGGAGGTCACCTGTTACTGCTCCTGAAATATGGAAGCTAGCCCCGGGGAGGGTTGAAACCATCCTCAATATGAAACCCCCTCATACAAAAAGGCAGGTGCGAGATTTACTGGGTGTCTTAGGTTTCTGCTGCCCATGAATTCCATCATTTGGAGAGTTAGCCAAACCTCTCATTCAATTAACTGTTAAGGACATGCCAGACCAAATTATCTGGATCAAACCACTAGACCTTACTTTCTCAAAGATAAAACAGATGCTAGCGTCAGAGCCAGCACTGGGTCTTCCTAATTACAAAAAACCCTTCCTGCTGTTTATCCATGAAAACCAGGCAGTGGGTTCAGGTGTCTTAGCCCAACAATTTGGTTCCTTGCTATGCCCAGAAGCATACTATTCAGTGCAGCTCGACCCTGTGGCAAAGGGAATGGTCCTATGACTGAGAGCGGTGGCAGCCACCATAGAAATTGTAAAAAGTTCAAAGAACCTAGTTCTGGACCACCCCCTTATTTTAAAGGTGCCCCATGATGTGTTTGCTATCCTTCTGAAGTGGCAAACACAAGCCTTCAACCCAGCAACGTCTAGCTCAATATGAAGCCAAGCTCTTCTCCTCCAATCACATTTCATTTGGACAAGAGAGACTGATAAGGAATGTGTTTATTGTGGATGGAATTTGTTATTGGTAAAGATTTAAATGTGTATAAGGGAATTTTAATGGTTTATGGACAAGAGAGACTGATAAGGAATGTGTTTATTGTGGATGGAATTTGTTATTGGTAAAGATTTAAATGTGTATAAGGGAATTTTAATGGTTTATGGACAAGAGAGACTGATAAGGAATGTGTTTATTGTGGATGGAATTTGTTATTGGTAAAGATTTAAATGTGTATAAGGGAATTCTAATGTTTTAAGTAATGTTCAAATTTGTGTTTTGGAGGGAGTTTATAAAGAATGATGGATAATAACATAAGTATGATATGAAAAGGTTCAGAGTATATTATAATGTGTTTAATGATTGGGTTTTTTTTATTATTATTATTATTTTTAAGAGAAGATAACTTGTTTAATTAAATGTACCTAGATTTGTTTAGGATTTATATGTCTTTTAAGTTTTTTTTTTGATAGGAGAGAAGATTATGGAGATTGAATGAAAATCTTAGATAAGAAGTTTAAGTTTAAGTATTTAGTTTAAGTATTTAAAGAGTATTTAGTTTTAATGGTATAATGAAGGTTTATATGTTTATTTTTGTGTTCTAGGATAAAGAAAGAGGGAGAGATTAGATTTTATATTGTAGGTATAGATATTCAAAGAAAGTAATGTTTAAATTTGTGTTTTGGAGGGAGTTTATACAGAATGATGGATAATAATATAAGTATGATACTAGAAAATGTTTAGAGTATATTATAATGTGTTTAATGATTGCAATTATTATTTTTTAGAGAAGATAACCTATTTAATTTAATGTATTTAGATTTGTTTAGGATTTATATGTGTTTTAAGTTTTTCTTTTCTTTTTCTGAAAAATTTTAATTAAGCCTGTACTCAGCTCTGGGAAGGTTGGGGGGGGTTGGGAGGTTTGGGGAGGTGGGGGAGGGTATGGGAGGGGGGGGTTGGGGAGGAGATTTGTTTTGTAAAATTTAAAAAACTTTCAATAATAAAAAAAAAGAATGTTGCAGAGCATGATTCGTGCATTCATCTTTTACATAGAAGACTTGGCCATGCAAGCTTTAAGGTTTTGTAGCAAATGCAAGAGTTTGCAGAAGGGCTAAATTTGAAGGGATGCAAAACATATTTGGACTTGCAGTATATAAAGCATCGAAGTCAAAGGCATTCCCAGTTAGTAAATATAGCACAAGACAAACAAAAAGAGCTCTAGAGCTGGTCCATGCAGATCTGGTGGGACCTATGCAAGCCAGTTTGGGAGGAGCAAAGTATGCACTGGTAATTGTTGATGATTACAGCAGGTATGGGTTTTGTTACCTGCTTAAAGGTAAGACAGAGGTGCTACAACAATTCAAACAGTGGGTAAGTTTTGTAGGGAGAAAGTACAGACAGCAAGTGTGTTAGTTGCAAACTGACAGAAGTACTGAATTTATGTCAACAAAATTCCAACAATGGTTGGGGCAGTTGCGGATAAGACACAGATGTACAAATCCTTACACAGCAGCAGAGAATGGTGTAGCTGAAAGAAGGAATGGTGTTTTGCAAACAATGAAATATTCATTATTAATGGATTCTGGTATGAGCAGGTCATATTGGGGAGAAGCCATATTGACTGCCAATTATATAGTTAACAGACTGTGGAATTCCTCCATTAATAATACTCCATATGCCATATTATATGGGAGAAAGCCATCACTGGCACATTTGAGAATTTTTGGAAGTACTGCATGGGTACATATTCCTAAGGCAATCAGAAGAAAGGGACAGCAAAAGGCAAGAAAGCTCAGGTTTGTGGGCTATGAGCCAGGATCAAAAGGATATCGCTTTAGTGATGGAAGTAAAAGAATTGTAATTTCAAGGTCTGCTAATTTTACAGAACAAAATTGGGACAGAATTAATGCAAATTCTGGGTATGTCTCTTAATGACAGTGATCTATTTAACAACAATAACTCATCTAATGATGGAAAAATGATTATTGAAGATGTCAATGTTCAGGGAGGAGAGGCTGAACAAGACATGAAGCCAGAAAGACTTGAGACACAGGAGTAGTTAATACCACGAAGGTCAGAGCAATGTAACAAAGGAATTCTGCCTGACAGGTATTCTGCCAGCAAGGTAAAGGTTTGCAATGTGTGGTATGAGCGAAGAAGTTATAAAGAGGTGTTGGCATTACCAAAGCTGAACAAGAAAGATGGAAGGAGGCCATGGATAAAGAGATAAAATCCATGGGAGATCATGAAGTATTTAAATCAGTGACTTTGCCACAGGCAACCAAAGCTGTGGGTTGTAAGTGGGTATATAAGAAAAAGGTATTGCCAAATAATGATGTACAGTATAAGGCCAGGTTAGTGGCACAAGGTTTTTCACAATTAAAGAATGTGCACTATGATGAAGTATTTAGAAACTCCCAATTCTGCCTTCTCTGGATTCTGCCATAAGAGGGAGAAAAGGGGGAGAGCAAAGGGGCTTTATGGCCCTCACTTCCTTCAGCACACTTCAAAGGACTGAATGTGTGTTTATTGTGGCCTCTAAGCTTTAACATATCAAAGAAGAGTAATTGCCTTTCATGTAGTTATCTGAAGTCTCCATCCAGACGGAAGAAGAAAGGGGATGGAATTGTGATACTTGAAACTATCACTGGAAGGGGGGTTGATTGGGTGGGACTACTGGGGAACCCCTTAAAACCTTGAATGGGAGAGCTTGAACCCCAAGTCCTGTCTAGCATGCCTGCAACCATTTTCTCTTAATAAAGGATTCCTGTTGGAAGAATTATTCCAAGAGTTCTGTCTTCTTAAGATGCAAAGTGGGGTGGGTCCTTACATTAGACAGGACTTGCAAAATTAATCCACCTGGAAGGAAGACCCTTGCCGGGGGATTTTGCAAAAATTTACCATGTCAGACAATGGAGCAAGAGAGGGGGAAAACTCCCTGGAAAGAGAGCCGCTGACCCAGTTGGAACCTTGCCAGATGTTGGGATCCGAGAGGCCAGATTCCTCAGGAGAAGAAGTGGTGGAGACACAGGACCACAAGCCTCGCTGGTCGATGGGCGTTGGAAAGAAAAGTGAGTGGGGAAAGGAATCAAGAAAGGTGACCCTGAGACGGGGGACCAAGCAACCAGAATGGAAGCAGGAGATGGAGAAATCCCTGCACGCAAGTGAAGAGGGAGAAAGCTGGGCACCGTACTCAGACTGGATCCTAGAGAAAGCTATTGACCTGATGAAGAGAACTCTCAGCTCCCTAGGAGAGGAGAATACTGAACCCTACGGCTGCCCCAGTTCCTGGAGCCGCAAAGGGAGAGACACCGAGGGGGACGTGGAACCTGCAACCCCAGGGACATCTACTGATCCAGGAGCTCCCACCCCCTACCGGACCACAGATGGCAATCTGGACGGAAGGCACTACCACCCACAACAGAGGCACCGATCCATTCCAAGACGTCCACCGTTGGAAGTGAAATTCAAAGGGGAGCCAACACGCTTGGGGATTTTTCCTAACCCAAGTCCTCAGCTACATGGAGGAATATGGGCAGGATATTCCCAGCGACAAAGCCCGCATCCGGATCGTGCAATCTGCCCTGGATGGACCAGCTGCGGATTGGGTAGTGAACTTGCATGACTCCAATGCCCCAGAACTCAGTAACTTCAACCGTTTCATGTCCTCTTTGAGAAGACGATTTGAAGACCCCCTGGCTGATCGCAAAGCCCGTGAAAAAATAACAACGATGAGGCAGGGCAAACGCCCAGTGGCTGAGTATACACAAGAATTCCGGGCCATTGCCAGCAAACTGAATTGGCCAGAAGACATCCTCCTTGGCCATTTCAAAGACGGACTAAACTATGATCTATATGATGCTTGCCTACCCCGAGGGGACCCACATCGACTTGAGGAATGGTACGTCTTGGCAGAGGAAGCAGAGATCGACATATTGAAGAGGCACCGCCGAGGAAAACAATGGAGCCGCCCCCCGCCTGAGCTGACACACCAACCGGTGAAATCATCGGATACAGCCAAGAAGCAAATGAGATGTTTCAAGTGCGGAAGAGAAGGGCATCGAGCTGTAGAATGCCGCTCAAAGGCCCCCCAGCACAACCCAGACAGATCCCCAATCAACAAACCCGGAAAGTATTCAGCTAAGCCAAAAGAAACGGCCATGAGAATGATGGAAATTGCAGAAACCCCCACCTCTGCTCACCAAAGGGAAAGGACTCCAGCCTACACCACAGGGCCGGTGGATGCCTCAGATGACAGCTCGGAGGGCGAACCCCTGGTAAGTGGATGCATCACACCCATCTTCAAAACAGTGACTATATTAATCCCCCCCATGCCCGAAGCTGTGAAGGTGAAAGCCTTAATAGACTCTGGCTGTACCCGCTGCCTCATTAGCCCAACACTAGTGGGGAATCTGGGCATCCCATCCAGGAGACTGGAACAACCAATCTCATTTGGCCAGCTAGATGGATCCATAGCAGGGGGGGTGCCAGCTACCCTAGCCACTTTGCCAATACATCTCTCCCTGGGCAACCATGAAGAGGACTTAACGTTTGTGGTGACCCCAGGTATGGAATGCCCAATGATTCTAGGGATGGAATGGTTGAAAAAATGGAACCCCTGGGTAAATTGGAGGACGACAGAAATCAAATTCCCGAAGGGGGACCCTATGGACTTAAAACCCCAAGGGAGGCTACCAGAATCAAGAATAGAAAAAGCATCCATAGGAGAGGAAAAAAGATTAACAGAAATACCAGAGGAATATAGGGACCTTGCTGAAGTCTTCAGTGAGGAGAGGGCGAATGAGCTTCCCCCCCACCGACCCACAGACTGTACCATTGAATTCAAGCCTGGGGCAAAACTCCCGAAGCCCAGATTATACTCCATGAGCCCAAAGGAGAAGGAGGAAATGGAAAGATTTATAAAAAAAAAACCGGGAGAGAGGTTTCATTGAACCAGCTAAGCCTAAAGTGGCTGCCCCGGTCCTTTTTAGAGAGAAGAAGGATGGCTCTTTACGTTTATGCGTGGATTATAGGGCCCTGAACACAATCAGTGAAAGCAACCTATACCCGCTGCCCCTCATGAAAGACATGCTGTCACACCTATCGAAAGGGAAAATTTTTTCTAAACTAGACTTAAGGGAAGCTTACTATCGCGTGAGAATCAAGGAAGGGGACGAATGGAAGACTGCATTTAACTGCCCCATGGGGTGCTATCAATTCAAAGTCTTGCCATTTGGATTACAAGGGGGCCCTGCAGTCTTTATGCAATTAATCAATGACGTTCTAAGGGAGCACCTGTTTAAGGGGGTCCTTGTTTACTTGGACGACATTCTTATCTTTACCGAAACAAAAGAAGAACACGTCAAACTTGTCAGAGCGGTTTTAAAGAAGCTGCGAGCCGCTCACCTATATGCCAAACTCTCAAAATGCGAATTCCACCAGGAAAGGATAGACTACCTAGGCTATCGCATATCCCCACAGGGCATTGAAATGGACCCAGAGAAGGTCAGAGCAGTATTAGAATGGGCACCACCCCGCACAAGAAAGCAACTACAAAGTTTCCTGGGCTTTGCAAATTTTTACCGCCAATTCATCCCCTCATTTGCACAGATAGCCTTGCCCCTCACTAACTTACTAAAAACGAAGGGAACATCCTCAGTAAAACCTAGCCAGCCACTAAAATGGACAATGGAGTGCCAAGCAGCGTTTGAGAGACTAAAGAGACTTTTTTCTGCCGAACCAGTACTAAGGCACCCAGACATGGACAAACCCTTCATAATACAGGCAGATGCAAGTGATGTGGCAGTGGGGGCTGTGCTATTACAAGAAAATGATGATGCAGTATTGCAACCCTGTGCATATACATCTAAGAAACTCACGGAAACAGAACAGCGCTGGCCCGTATGGGAGAAGGAGGCTTATGGGATACGTTGGGCATTACTCACGTGGCGACAGTTCCTGGAAGGCAACAAAATCCCCTTCCAGGTATGGACTGATCACAAAAATTTAGAAGCCCTGAAAACTTCCAGGAAACTCAATCCCAAACAAGCCCGCTGGTCCCAGCATTTTCACCAATTCCAATTTAAGCTCAAACATTTACCAGGAAGAAAGAACTTCCTGGCAGATGCACTATCTCGCATGCCCCAATATAACAGCGCACGAACCACAGACTCTAGACCAATAATGGCAGAGTCACAACTGGCAGCGCCAGTAACCACAAGAACCCAAGCCAAAATAAAACCACAACTGGACAGCCAAACTGGGATTGAATTCAGAAAAAGTTTGGAAACAGATGATTGGTTCCAGAAAAACAAACATGTGTGCACAATGAGAGACGGATTGCCTTGGGTAGGGGAAAAGTTATATATACCAACAACTCAAAGACTAACTTTCATGCAACTTTGCCATGACACAAAATCAGCAGGGCATTTTGGATTTGTAAAAACTTTACACTTAATTAAACGGCAATTTTGGTGGCCATCAATAAAAAAGGACATAGAAAGTTATGTTGCCAGCTGCCCAACCTGTGCATCAGCAAAGAGGTTGCAAGGGAAATCGCCAGGGCTGTTACAACCAGTGGCAAGTCCCTCAGCCCCCTGGAGGGAAATAGCCATGGATTTTATAGTGGAATTGCCTGAAAGCAATGGGAATACTGTTATCTGGACAGTCACGGACCTATTTTCCAAACAGGTGCACTTTATCCCTTGCCAAAAAATTCCCACTGCAAAGGCCTTAGCAAAACTTTTTATCCAGCACATTTACAGATTGCACGGGGCACCCCAACGCATCATCTCTGATAGGGGAGTGCAATTTACGTCTACATTTTGGAAGGAATTTTTATCCCTCTTAGGGACCACTCAGGGACTGACATCTAGCCATCACCCTCAGACAGATGGACAAGCGGAACGCTGCCAGTCGGTACTTGAGCAATATTTGAGATGTTTTTTAAATTTCCAACAGAGTGATTGGACGGACTTACTTCCTTTTGCAGAAGTTGCCTACAATAATGCAGTCCACTCCAGCACAGGCTACACTCCTTTTCAAATAGCCAACGGCCAAAGTTTCAACCCTATGCCAGAGTTAACCCCAAAAGAACCAACGATCCCTTCACTGAAAGAATGGATGGAAAACCTACAAAACACCTGGCCAATAGTCAGAAAATCACTAGATGAAGCTAGGCGGGCATACAAAGCACAAGCCGATAAAAAAAGGGTTGAGCCTACACCATTCATTATAGGAGAAATGGTGTACTTATCTACAAAATACCTAAAGTCCCTACAGCCCTGTAAAAAACTTGGACCAAAATATATAGGACCTTTTCCAATTAAAAGGATCATAAATCCAGTAACAGTAGAATTAGAATTACCCAAAAACCTCAGGCAAATACACCCAATTTTTCATTGCAGCTTGCTGAAAAGAGAGCATCAGTCACCTCTACGGCCAAAAATCCCCCCCCCACCACCTCCAATCATGGTGGAGGGGGAACAACACTTCGAAATAAAAGAGATCCTTGACTCTAGGAGATATCGTGGAACAACTCAGTACCTAGTTGCCTGGAAACACCTCCCTGCCTCACAAAATGAGTGGGTCCATAAACGTCACGTCAGAGCCCCGAAGCTATTGAAGAAGTTTCACACAGAGTATCCTAACAAGCCTAACTAAATTTTTTACTTGTGTTTTCTTTCAGGTGGATCTCTCTTATTGTTAAGAGGGGCCGGATGTCAGAATCCAATTATATTTCATCTTTAATTATCAAACATAGAAACTCCCAATTCTGCCTTCTCTGGATTCTGCCATAAGAGGGAGAAAAGGGGGAGAGCAAAGGGGCTTTATGGCCCTCACTTCCTTCAGCACACTTCAAAGGACTGAATGTGTGTTTATTGTGGCCTCTAAGCTTTAACATATCAAAGAAGAGTAATTGCCTTTCATGTAGTTATCTGAAGTCTCCATCCAGACGGAAGAAGAAAGGGGATGGAATTGTGATACTTGAAACTATCACTGGAAGGGGGGTTGATTGGGTGGGACTACTGGGGAACCCCTTAAAACCTTGAATGGGAGAGCTTGAACCCCAAGTCCTGTCTAGCATGCCTGCAACCATTTTCTCTTAATAAAGGATTCCTGTTGGAAGAATTATTCCAAGAGTTCTGTCTTCTTAAGATGTAAAGTGGGGTGGGTCCTCACAGCTGTGGGTTGTAAGTGGGTATATAAGAAAAAGGTATTGCCAAATAATGATGTACAGTATAAGGCCAGGTTAGTGGCACAAGGTTTTTCACAATTAAAGAATGTGCACTATGATGAAGTATTTGCACCAACTTGCGAAAAGTGAGAGTATAAGATTAGCACTGGCGTTGGCAGTGGCATATAAGCATAAAATCTGGCACTTTGATATCACAACAGCATTCCTCAATAGAGTTAGAAGAAGAAATTTATATGATCCAAGCACCAGGGTATGAAATTGCAAAGACTAACATGGTGTATAAATTAAACAAGGCTATTTATGGGCTGAAGCAGTCAGCTAGAAACTGGAATATCTGTTTAGATCAGTGGTTCTCAACCCTTCTAATGCCGTGACCCCATAATACAGTTTCCCCATGTTGTGGTGACCCCCAAGTGGGTGTGGCCACCAATAAGAGGGAGTAGGACAGCTAGGGAAAAGGGGGAAAAATGGTGGACTGCGTTGTTTGGCGACCCCCGTGAAACGGTCATTCGACCCCAAATGGGGTCCCGACCCACAGGTTGAGAACCACTGGTTTAGATACTGCTTTAAAGGGTCTTGGATTTAAGAATTGCCAACCTGATAATTGTATATATACTGGACAGTTACAAGGAGGGAATTGTCTACTGTTATCATTTGTGGATGATCTTGCTTCATCGCAAAGGATGCATCACAAGTCAAGGAATTTGCTGATAAATTAGGAAAGAAATTAGAATTAAAGAATTTGGGAGAAATAAAAAATTATTTCAGTGTAGAGATACAGAAAAATGAAAAAGGTGGTTATATTCTCAGTCAAAGGAGAAAAATTGAGCAGTTATTGGAAAAATATAATATGAAAAATAGCAATACTGCTTCCACACCCATGAGTATGGATTTTTATAATAGTTTAAGTGCAGACAAAGCTGAAACCTTTGTGATCAAGAGATATATCACTCGGCAATAGGGAGTTTGTTATATCTATCACAGTGGTCCAGACCAGACATAGCTTGCTCAGTAACCATTTTGAGTCATTTTACTGCTGCATTGGATGGGTGTAAAAAGGCTTCTCAAATATTTAAAGGGAACTATAAATTTGGGTCTTTAAATACAGATATTGAGGAATTGAAATTAAAGTGTTATGTCAATAGTGACTATGCAAATGACATAAACACAAGGAAATCAAATTCTGGGATTATAATATTGTTTGGAGGGACTCTGATTGGATGGAAGTCCAGAAAACAAACAACTGTTGCTATTTCAACAGCAGAAGCACAGTTTATTGCTTTATCTGAATTGTGTTCTGAAGTAACATGGTATGTACAGTTGTTGCAAGATTTAAATATTAATGTAAAAGAATCTGTAAAGGTATTTGAAGAAAATGCTGCCTGTATAAAAAATGGCAACTGGTGACAGGGTGAAGAATAGAAGTAAATATTTAAACATTAAGTATTGTAATGTCAGGGAAGCTGTAAAAGAAAAATTGATTAGTTTACATCATTGTTCTTCTGAGAATAATTTGGCAGACATGATGACTAAACCATTGGGTGGTGTTCACTATGGAGAATGTATTAAGTCAATAGATCTGATGTCTCTTCCTGTCATGAAGGGAGGAGTGTTGGAATATTATGAGCAAGAAGAGTCATGTTGTAACTCAGTCAGCCAATGTGAGAAAAGTGCTACTGAGTCTGTGCAAAAAGGTATTGAGTTAGGAGCTGTATTTTTTTATTCTCTCAGGTTTGTCTCTGTATCTCTTTGTAAGAAGTCTTCATTGTGCTATGTTGCTATAAAGAAGAATGTATGGTATTGTAAATATTTTGATATGAATATAAAGAGGTTATTTGAATCAGCTAAATGCAGTCAACTGTGAGAGCTTCTGATTTAGTTTTATCAAATAAAAATTCTCTAACACTTTCTTCTAATTCTATATTTTGGCCCACATTTCGTGCCTATGCTATCATTGGACCTTTTACTATTTCTTCTTTCAATACTTATAAGTATTTATAAGTTTTTGTTAAAAATTTTCCTTCCTTGCCTGTCAATATTTTATCCAATTGCTATGGTACCCGATTTATTTCATATTCTTCCATATCTTTACTATATTTTGACCGTATCTGTAGGTATGGCCACCAATCTATAATTATTCCGTTCTTTTAATTCTTCTCTTGATTTGAGATTTCCTTGGTTATCTAATAATTCTTTCGTTGCCTCCATCGGTGAGGCCCAATTTGGTATTTTCGCATAGTGTCTCTTTTTGACCTTTCCCCACGTCCAAATCAGCGCATCTCTTATCTGGTGCTGGTAAAAATATGTATGTGTCTTCTTATATTTTCCCCATAAGAAGGCATGCCAAATGGCCTGCAAATAATGTCCCTCAATCATTAAAACCCTTTTATTATCTAAGTTTATCCAATCCCTAATCCAAAGTAATCCAGCTGCTTGGTAATAAGTTTCCCATTTTGGGAGCCCAAGGCCACCTCTACTTCTACTATGTTGTAACATTTTGATATTTATTCGTGCTGAGGTGTATGACTTTAAATGCAGCTACACTATTACCAACAGAACAATCTAAGGAAAACCTGCATGATTTCGTGCACCTTATTTAAGACACAGAGCTGCCCTGACCGATGTCCCCCTGTTTAATCCACATTTTGAGCTATTCACAGATGGTTCTTCTTATATACATGAAGGGAGCAGAGTGACAGGAGCAGCTGTCGTCTCTCTCCATGAAATAGTGTGGGCAATGCCATTCCTTCCTTCTTAAAGCACTCAAGCCTCTGAACTCATGACTTTAATACAAGCCTGTCAGGAGGCGAGGGACCAGTCTACCAACGTGATTCAAGATATGCATTTGGGATTTGCCACACTACTGGAGCCCTATGGAGGCAATGGGGATTCCTGACCTTGTCAGGACAACCCATAGCAAACGTGGAACTGGCCTCTAAGCTACCAACAGCTATTTAATTACCTTAAAAAATAGCGATCATACAACTTCCAGTTTGTCATTGCAGCACCAGCGGACGCTTGGAGGTGAGCTCCATCTTCAGCGTCTGATTTCATCCCGCTTAGGGACCCTGGAAAGGGTCAAAAATCACCCTGTAGGGGCAAACAAGCAAGAGGGTGGCAGCCCTTCTACTTGATCCAGGGCAGCTCTCCAAATCTTTGAGGGAAAGACTGGCCATAGCAATATGGCTTATCACTAAGCTGCTGACAGCCAGAGTCAAAATTACTACCAACACCTTTAAAGCAATGCAGATGAAACTGTGTGAGATCTAATCATCTCTTTAAAACTTTATTTTTTATTTTTATTTTTTTACAAATGTTATTGATTTTCTAATATAACATTCACATATTTGAAAAGCAACATGGTGGCTGGGTTGTAATAATTCAATTACATACAGATATCATTAGTACAGATTTCAAACTACTACTGTAAACATTTCCTCTCTCTTCCCCTTCATATATACTATCCATATATAAATTAAACAATTAAAACAATTCTTACTCTATCCATCCAGCCATCTCATTCTTTGTCGTCCCCTTCTTCTATTGCCCTCAATCTTTCCCATCATTAGGCTCTTCTCCAGTGAGTCCTTCCTTCTCATTATCAATCGTTTTTAGTTTATATATATTCTAATTGTTTTAACATACAATCTTTTAAACAATCAATGACCTAATAAATTTTTCCAATTTTAATTTCTACTAATATTTAAATTTAACATTTGACATTTATCATTCCCAAGATTTTAAATACTTCCAATTCCTCTATCACCATTCCTCACAAAATCTAATGTTCAGAATACACTTATCTTATCTACTTAACTTCTCACCCCCTATATTGATGGTTGTTCTGGTTGTTCTGAATTGTTTATCTTCTCTTCCAACTGTTCTTTTTTGGGATCCTCCAATTCCTTTTGATTTACATATGAAGACTTTTCCTTTTTTCATGTTATTGGTGCCTTTTCTGGATTTTCAAATGTCAGTGTTTGTTGAGCAGTTAATTCTTCTGTCATGGTATTTAAATGTTTCACTTTTTCTATTGTATTTTGTATAGATGGTTCTTTAGTTGTGGTCAGAGTTTGGGCTTTCATATCTGGGCTTCCTTTTTGTTCTTTTCTGTAGCCTCTTAATTCTTCATCAGCTGTGATGAGAATTTGAATAATTGTTCTCAACATTAAAATAATTTGTTGATCTTTATCCATAAGGAAATTCTGTTCCTGATCTTCTTCCATATTGGTATTTTAGACTAGAGGCTTTACAATTAGAAAATCCAAAAAAAGAAGTTTTTTTTTCCTGAATAAGAAGCACAGCAGAGCTTTTCACAGCTGTTGTTTCAAAATTTTAAAGGTTACATATGTCTTATCTGTTTTTTGGGCTGTCAGCCAAGCCCCTGAAGAATATCAGATTGAGATACCAAGTTTGACCACATGGTGTCGCCTCTGCCCTTTAAAGTTTCCTTTTGAGTCCCTGAATTTTTTTTAATCTTTTCAGTTTTTCTTTTTGTTTGTAAGGAAAAACCCAAACTTTTAACAGAAATAGATAGTAAAAAAATAAAGAGTAAAAGAACTTTCAGTCCACAAGCTTTAGGAAATAAAATTCCAATTGGGATCCAGTTATTTTTTCAATGTTTTAATCTCCCCTGGGTCGAAGGTCGCCGCTCTTGCTAAAGGAAAGGCTAAAATTGCCCTTCCCTCACCACAGGGGAAAAATGCTTAGCAGCTTATGCAAGTACAGAAAGTAATTAGGGTGCAAAAGAGGTAAATCTCACCAAATCTCGTCCATACTACTTTAAGGTTGCCTGGAGGAAAGTGTGACTTTGGCTATCTGCAGCTTAGGGATGAGCCATATTTCTATAGCCAATTCTTTCATCCACCAGTTTGGAGGGATCATCAGCTCTAACAGGAGAGTTGCTGCTCTCCTGCGATCCAGCGAGAGCCCCTCCTTGCTTGTCGCCTCTTTGGGGCAATTTTCAGCCCTTTTCAGGGCCCCACAGCAATGTGAAACTGAACGGGGGAGAGAGAGAAGTCTCCCAGCCATGCATGGCAGCTGCGCAGCAAACCGGAAGTCTTCTCTTTAAAACTTTAAATATCTTTCCTGCAAAGACTGCCCAAATTATTTTCCCCCTGTGAGGATAGAGGAAGGCAATTTCTATCCTACCCTCTAAGAACAGCAGAAAATAAAGCAATTATAAGAACAACTTTAATCTAATTGGATGCATATACTTTTGAAATTTTGGGACTAAAAGTTTTCCTATTCTTACTGGAGATATTGCTAGAATTGGGTATGTCTAGTTTAACGAAGAAAAGGATGAGGGGTGACATGATAGCAGTGTTCCAATATCTCAGGGGCTGCCACAAAGAAGAGGGAGTCAAGCTATTCTCCAAAGCACCTGAAGGCAACTTGAAATGTTCTTTGGGGAGCCCTCTTTTTATCAGCCTGCTTTTTATAGGTCTTGGAAGTCTTTTTAAAAGCAGTCTTTGTGTTTCTCCAAACTTCTTCCCACTCGCTTACCCATTGATCAAGTGTCTGGGAGGCAGAGAGCACCTGAGAGTATTCAGGTATTGGGTTGAATTCTTTTCCTGTGGCTACTCTGAAAGGCGTGTAGCCGGTGCTGCTGTGAACAGAATTATTGTAAGCCACCTCCATGAAAAGGAGAAGGTCACTCCAATTTATTTGTTGCTATGAAACATAACATCTGAGATATTGCTCCACTATCTTATTAGCGGCTTTTGCAGCCCCATTAGTAGATGGATGGAAAGCAGACAATAGGCCTTGAGATGATCCAATTAATTTGAGAAAGTTCCTCCAAAACTTCGCTGTGAACTGCACCCCCCTGTCTGAAATTATCTGCTTAGGGGCACTATGCAGTCAGTAGATATGTTTCAGGAACAATTTAGTCAGTTGTTGGGCAGATGGGAGTCCTTTGCAGGTGATGAAATGTGCTTGCTTCGAAAACAGGTCTATCACAGTCCAGATGACAGTATTTCACCTACTTTCAGGTAGGTCTACTATAAAGTCTATAGCTATTTCTTCCCATGGTTGAGAAAGGTCTGCCACCAGCTGCAGCAACCCAGGGTTTTTTTCTGGAATTCTTTTCATGATGGTGCATACAGCAAAATTTTTGACATAGTTTTCCACATCCCGTTTTAGCCCCAGCCACCAAAATTGCCGGTGAATGAGATGTAGAGTTTTTTGATATCCAAAGTATCCAGCCTGTTTTACATCATGGCTGTGTTTTAGAACCTTGAGACAGAGGACTTCAGGCAAATACAGTTTATCCCCCTTGTAAGCCAAACCATCCATACACGTCAGGGAGGTTTGATTGTCTTTGAACCATTAATCGGTGAGGAGCTCTTGTTTTATCATCTTTGCCCCACGGTCATCAGGATTAGGGGCCCTGCGAGACATGAGTTGGGCAGCAGTTTGTGGACTGGAGATAAATGCCTTGTTAACCTCTTCGGGTTCACTTTTGTACTGGGGCAATCTCGATAGCGCATCAGCTAGGAAGTTTTTTCCTCCTGGTATGTATTTTAAAGTGAAGTTGAAATGGTTAAAGTACTGGGCCCACCACACTTGTTTTGGGGACAGTTTGCAAGGAGTTTTCAGTGCTTCTAGATTTTTGTGATCTGTCCGTACTTCAAAAGACACCTTGCTCTCCTCTAAATAGTGTCGCCAGTTTAACAGCCCCCACCTTATTATGAAGGCCTCCTTCTCCCAGGTTGCCATCTCCTCTTGCTTTCAGTGACATTTTTGGAAGTGTAGTCTTTTTAAATTCTCAAAAGCTGTTTGACATCCCATTGTCCATACTAGTGGTTGGCCCGGTCACAGCTTCCCTCCTCCTTTGCCTGTTTTGAGTAGTTCTGTGAGGGGTAGGGCAATCTCGGCAAAAGAGGGGATGAATTGATGATAGAAGTTGGCAAAACCTAAAAAGCTCTGAAGCTGTTTGCGAGTCTTTGGTGGCTGCCATTCAGTTATAATTTTCACTTTGGCTGGGTCCATTTCTATGCCCTCATTGGAAATTCTGTAGCCAAGATAATCTAATTGGGTCTGGTGAAATTCATATTTTGACAATTTGGCAGAAAGCCAAATTGGGATATTTATTTTCCATACTCACAGCGCTGAGACCCTTATAGTCTATGCAGAGATGAAGAAACCCATCTTTTTTTTCTTTGAACAACACAGGGGCTTCCACAGTAAACTTAGCTCATTCAATGAATCCCCTCACTAGGTTTTTATTCATGTATCATTGCATCTCCTCCATTTCGAGGGGGGACATAGCATACATTCTTGGTCATGGGAGTTTGGCTCCTGGCAACAGTTTGATTGAACAATCATTGGGTCTGTGAGAGGTCAGGGTATTGCATTTTTTCTCACTGAATGCTTCCACCATTTCCAGTACTCGCTGGGGATGATTGGCCTACCTAGTGGTGGTGAGGCAGCAATGTGCACTCACTCATTTGGTGGTCTAAAGTGTCCTGCAATATTGGTTGAATTAATGGGAGGTTTATGCTCTGTAGGTAGTCTCACAGTTCTCATTCGTTTCTCCCACCAGATAAACAGCTTCCATTTGTCCAACCAGGTTAATCCTAGAATCACAGCCTCAGTCATTTTGGGGGCCACCAGGAAGCAAATAAACTCCCAGTGCTCACCTAGTTTTAGGCATAGGGGCTCAGTTAATTGCGTGACTAAAGTCCCTCCCATCAGGGAGCCATTGGCTTGCTCAAACCTCACGGGTTTGGAGAGCAGTTTCGCCCTTAGGCCCATTTTCATGACAAATGGCAGGCTAATGATGCACCGGGAGCATCCAGAATTGATTAGCACGTTTAAGTTTATTTGTGCCCCCGACTTAGGGATTATAAGTTTGGTAGACAGTGAAAAAGGCAGGATGTGTTGACTCACCATTGGGTCATTCTCTCCTTGATCGTTGCTGTCAAAGGATGGTAGAGCGGGGTTGGGTACACCTGGAGTCCCGGAGTCCTCCTGTGTGGGGGATGTGACCTGGGTAACAGGTTCCTGCATGATCCGTTTGGATTTCTCTCTCGTTAGCCACTGCGTAGGTATCTTTCTCACTGCTGGTCCCGGTCTGCTCTGATGTTGGGGGTAGGGTAGTGGACAGTTTGCTGCTCGATGTCCATCTTGTCCGCACTGGAAACACTTAATTGATGGGCCTGCAGGTGGCCTGGGTCTTTCAGCCATCGCAGTAGTTGGAGGTTTTCGTGGGGGTGATTGCTGTTTGGGTTGCTCTGGCTTCTGCTCGGATTCAGGTGGGGGAGGCTTCTTACATCGGGCGAGCTGAATGTCTAGCCTCACTACTGTCTGGTACCATTCTTGCAGCTGATTAGGTACTGCTCGATAGATGCAGGCCTGAGAGAGGTGGTCGTCTAATCCAGACATGTCAAACACAAGGCCCGGGGGCTGAATGTGGTCTACAACATGGCTTCATATGGCCCGTGAAGCCATCCTGGAAACAGTGAGGGAATGGCCCCCACTGCCTTGGCCCCAGCCCAGGCCAGCCAGGAACCAATGTACAATTTTGTGGTGGCCATCTATGCTGAAATGCATTCAATTTTAGCTCCACAAGGCCATTTGGAAACAGCCTTGTTGCATGCATGCCCTGCCATGTTGGCCCTGCCCCCTGGGTGCATGCTGGGGAGATGTCAGCCTTTGTGAGGAATGAAGAAGTGCACCATCACTTGGAAGTGGCCACCAAATGGCCCTCACCTACTTCACATATCTGGCTTGATGGGCTCCAGGAGAGGGGTTTCTGCAGGCAGCGGGGCAGTGCCAAGAACTGAGCTGGGTGGCGCGAATCTGATGAGAAGTGCAATGCTGCCTAGCCCCCAGCCTACCTGATTTTGGCAGGCAGCAAGATGCAAAGCTGGTGAGCATCACACTGCCTGGCTCAGCCTCTTGGCACTGTGAGGAGAGCACCCCTCTGCCTGCCGAAACTGGGCAGGCTGGGGGCTGGTGGCATCACACTTCTTTTCGGATACGTGCTGCCTGGCTCAGTCTCTTGACACTGTGAGGAGAGTGCTTCACTGCCTGCCAAAACCAGGCAGGCTGGGGGCTGGACGGCATTGTGCAGGTAACGTCGATTCTCACATTGTTCATGGCATCCTCTCCCCCAAAGCCCACCAAACCAGATATGTGAAGTAGGTGAGGGTCATGTGCTGGCCACTTCCAGGCGATGGTGCATTTCTTCATTCCTCACAAAGGGTGACACCTCCCCAGTTGCGTTTCTTGCCTATTTTTCTCCCTCCCTCATCTCAAATATTTTCCCACCACTCTGTTCTTAGGAAGGAAGGAAGGAAGGAAGGAAGGAAGGAAGGAAGGAAGGAAGGAAGGAAGGAAGGAAGGAAGGAAGGAGAGGGAGGGAGGGAGGGAGGGTCTGAGGGAAGTCCTGCCTTAGTCCTGCCATGATGTCCTTTCACCATCCCCTTGCCCCTTCCTCCTGGCCTATCCTGGGGGTCTCCCATCCTATTGCTAAGGAAGCTTTGGATACAAAGCTGGGTCTCCTCCCATGGAGAGGGAATGGGCCTCCCTCTGACTTTGCCTTGGTACCCATCATGAACAACCTGGCTAAGGAGAGCAAGCACAGCAGCAGCAGCCTTGAGGAGGAGGTAAGTGCGGCTGGGCTTGGTGTCACAGGTGCTTGAGGGCCGGACTGGGCATTTGACCTCTACTGCCCAGGCTCCAGGAAGCCCGCAGCACCATCCAGCCCTCCCTCGGATGGCCTAAGAGGAACAGTGAGGGTCTTCCAGTGGACCGTGCCTTGACACTTGTCCTGATCCCATCCCCTTCTGCCAGAGACCCTCAGATCTGTCACATTCCTGCCCAAGTGCCCACAGTCACCCTTGATACAAACAATGAAGAGCTGGCCATGCCCACCCAATAGGCCACATCCACTCCAGCCATGCCCACCCAATAGGCCGTGCCCACCCTGGCCACACCTACCCCCCCGCCCCGAGGACAACCGCAATGCTGATGTGGCCCTCAGTGAAATTGTATTTGACACCCCTGGTCTAATCTTTCAAGGAAGTGATGGATTAGGGATTGCTCAGGCCACTTCTCTATCCGATCTGCTATCTTGTGAAAGTCTCGTAAGTACTCCAGGGCAGGCCTGCCAGCTTGTTTTATTTTATGGATTTGTTCTTCTGCTTTGAGGCCAATGGATGGGCCCTTAGATCTTTCTCTCAGCCCTAGAAGGGAGAGGTGGGGGTCCTCCAATTCGGGGGCTTGCTCATTATCTAAATTGTTCAGCCATTCGGATGCTTCTCCCTCTAGGCTGGACGCAATCACATCGACCATAGAGCCTGAGTCCAGGTAGAGATAGACCCAGTGGTTCAAATGAGAGGGTACTTGGTTGAGGAAGAAAATCAGCTTTTCTGGGTCTCCATCGAAGATTGCTCTGAAAGGTGGAGCAATCAACAGCTGCTGGGCTCCCCACTGAGGCTGTTGCACCCCCAGTTGCTGCTGGTATCATCCTGGGTGCTGTTGCATGCCCAGGGGTTGCACATTCAGGGGCTATGGCCACACCCCCTGCTGTTGTAGGCCCCTCAGCAGTTGGTGTACATTCAGGGATGGTGACCAATCTCCTTGCTGTGGTTGTCCTCCCACCAGCTGCTGATCTCCTGGCTTCTGCACCACCCAAGCTGTTGTAAGGCCTCTATCAGCTGTGGCAAGCTCAGAGGTTGCTGACCATTCACCTGTGGGGATGCCAAACTCCCCATTTCTACAGACTGGAGTTCCCTCTCTTTGTAGGGCTGGAGGCCCTGGCAGGGGAAGACAGGGTCTGGAAGGCTGTCTGATCTGCAATGGAGGAGCTGTAGGCTCCTCTCAGCAGGAGTTGATTTCTGCTTCTCATCTCCAGCTTTTCAAATCTTTCCAGTGACTCACCTGAACCTTCAGTAGCAGACAATCTGGTAGCTCTCCACCAGTCTGGTTTTGAAACCTTTGAGGGTGGCAAGGCAGTCTCGAGGCATCTGGAGTCCTGCAAAAATTCATCCTCCCATAGTATGCTGTCTGTTGCTTCCTCCTCTGGGGTATCAGAAGTTGTCAGGTCACCGTCTTCAAGCAGGTTCTCTTTTCCCATGATGAAATTTTCTCCTGAATCTTTGCCAACTTCTCTCAAGCCCAGAGACAGTGGCTGGAGTTCAGGACTCCAGATAGTTTGAAAAGAAAGTAGATCTTGGCATGATGTCAAGGTTCCGACTAATGAAACACTTCAAAGAACTTTCAGGCATTGTTTATCCTAAAAAATCTTTAATCGTGAAACAAAGTGTTGGCACAGCATGCTGGATGCCAAGATCTGAATTCCCCTCCCCTAAGCACATAATATTCAAGCATAATTCCCTCCTCCAATTAGCAGTCATGAATCATGTTCTCCATTCTGTAGCTCACGGTTTCTTATCTTAACTAATCCCCGCACACATTCTTTCTCCTCCCCTCCCAGCATCATCTAATTTAACTCTAAAAGTACCTTATATAGAGAGTGGCTGCCTCTTCCTATTTTGTCAAAACAAGAACCTCCAATATTAGCAGCGTTGACAGATGATTTTACTTATTTGATAACAATAAGAACTATATTACCTTAATATGGGATAGTAGATATTAAGAGAAAAAGAGAGGAAGTATCTGATATTGTAACTTGAGATTTGTGCTAGAGATTTATGTATGTTATTGAATTATTGATTACCCAGTCACCACGTTGCTTTTTAAATGTTTAATTGTAAAATTAGAAAACGAATAAAATATTATAAAAAAATTAGTGATCATACATTGTAGGGCACACCAAAAGAATAATTCAGAAGTGACAAAAGGTAACCACTTTGCAGACCAGGCTGCTAAGTAGGCTGCAATTCAGAATCTTCCAGGAAATGCAATAGCCCCTGCCTTGAGGGTAGATAGAGAAATCCCATTCAAAGACTTATTGGAGGAGGGAAGGGGGAGTGTTGGAAAGAAAAATTTGAGGCATAATTCAGGGAAGGGTTTTGGAGGGTCCCTGATGGAAGACCCATAGCCCCCCTCCATCTCCTACAACTTATCTGCAAAAGGCTACATGCCATAGGCCAGACATGTCAAACACAAAGCCTGGGGGCCAGATGTGGCCCACGAAGTGGTTTCATGTGGCTCGAGAAGCCATCCTGGAAACAGTGAGGGAACAGCCCCCTCTGCCTTGGCCCTGGCCCAGGCCAGCTGGAAGCCAACGTACAATTTTGTGGTGGCCTTCTATGCTGAAATGCATTCAGTCTTAGCTCCACAAGCCCCCCCCTTCGCATGGCCTGAGAGGAACAGTGAGGCTCCTCCAATGGACCATGCCTGGGACTTGCCCTGATCCCACCCCCTTCTGCTAGAGACCCTCAGATCTATCCCACTCCTGCCCAGGCCCCCACAGGCACCCTTGATGTGAACGAGATAGAGCTGGCCACACCCACCCAGTAGGCCACACCCACCCAGTAGGCCACACCTACCCTGGCCACACCCACCCAGCCCCCTGAGGGCAACCGCAATGCTGATGCGGTCCTCAATGATATTGAGTTTGACACCCCTGCCATAGGCCATTGTGGAACACAAGCAATGGTAGACACAATAAGAGGAGTCTGGTGTGCAGCAGGAGCATATCAGGAAGCCACATGAGTAACAGGGATTTGTAAAATGTGCCAAGCCAATAATGCCACCTCTAGGAAGGTCACCCACATTGGAGGTAGACCATGGGCACAGCGCCCATTTGAAAAGTTACAAATGGATTATATACATCTGCCCAAAGCAAATGGCTTTCAATATGTCCTTGTATGCAGGGACCCATGAACACACTGGACTGTGGCTTTCCCTTGCTGCCATGCCACAGCATTAGAAACAGTCAGACATCTACTAAAAGACATGGGGTACCTAGCATTATAGATATGGATAGGGGTAGGTATTTTGTAGAACAGATTCTCACCCATATATACCAAGTCCTTGGCATTGTACAGAATCTATACACTCCTTTTTCTCCAACCAGTTCTGGAGGAACAGAAAGAGCTAACCGAGAGATAAAGACTCTTCTGTGTAAACTCTGCCGGGAGACACATCTAAAATGGCCACAAGCCCTACCTATTGCCTTGTTCTACATCAGAACCAAGCCTCAGGGAGACATGGGTCTTTCACCCTTCGAACTGCTTTTTGGCTGCCCACCAGACACGCTAAAGGGACTAGATCCTTATTCCCTTAACCTAGAAAGGGGGGATATGGTTCTTTCTGCTTACCTTACAGCCCTACACCAAAGGCTATGAACACCATGGAAGCAGAATGCTGTAACACAGACTCAACTCAACATTTTTGAGCAAGGAAGAGTAAGTTTTCTCCAGTGAGCATTGCTATATTGTTTTTGTGATTAATCACTATGCTTTAATTATGTTCAATTCGTAACAATGAAAATACACCCTGCATATCAGATATTTACATTACGATTCATAACAGTAGCAAAATTACAGTTATGAAGTAGCAATGAAAAAATTTTTAGGGTTGGGGCTCACCACAACATGAGGAACTGTATTAAAGGGTTGCGGCATTAGGAAGGTTGAGAACCATTGTGATAGAGGGTGATATCAAACACCTAAAGGAGCTTACACATAAAATTGGATATGAAAATTCTCCTTTTGACTTTTTATCCAGGCTTTTTGATTGGCTACCAAATTTGCATTAGCTAAAAATTCTCATTGTGGGGGTAATCACAGCTACTGTTGCAGGCATTCTCTTGTGTTGTCTTTTTCAACTCATACCACCATGTCTTAATTGCCAAAAACATGTTTTTTTTCCTAATTCCAAAACGGGATATGAAAGGAAAACAGGTTTCTGCGATGATGAGTCAGATTGACCATGATTACCAGTTTTACTCCGATAAAGACTCAGGTTGGGCAGAAGGGGCAGGAATAACACCCAATTCTTCCCCTTTGCCCAAAATGGGGGATTGATAGATTATTAGTCAATAATACACAACCAAAATATATTAGAAAATTAGAATCAATCTAAACCCTCAAGGAAATGAGCATTATCTATTTTGAAAAGGGATAAGGCAAACTGAATTTTAAAAGTACCAAAGAAGAGGTTTTTTTTCCTTCTCTCACTCTCCTTCCTTCATCCTGCATAATTGTGGGCAGACAGCCAAGAACCATTGAGTCAAAAGAAATATCCTGAGAGCAGGAAACCACAAACACGTGCCTTGTATAAACAATCAAACTAACTGATCCCACCAGATAGGAATAATGTAATACTGACAAGATTAACACAAAACACATATAGAAACCCATTAGCATGAATAAATCCATCTCCTGATGGCAAGATTAACTTCTCCAGGTCCAAACAAAATCAGGTCAGGAAAATTAGGAAAACAAACACCTTTAAAAAATCTAAATCTTAATTTCAATAACTCAAGGGGTATAAAAGTTGAATCACTCACCATGGAAAATCATTAGCTAGTCCAGAAACTACCGCTGTGTCACTATTCTGTCTGGTTTCTGCAATAAAATCTACTTTCTGGCAGCTTGCTTTGTTTAGTATCTGTTCTTTTGTCTGCAGTAAAGGCTTGTTCCCAGTTGGAAAAACAGACTGGAGAAAATTTCTTCTCACGATATTAATATATTATATATATTCAGAGCTTTTTTTGTCATAGAACACATGGAATGGCATTCCAGCTCCTTTTTTCAATGGAGTTTATGGAACTAAAAAAAGTTCAGTCAGACCATCCAACTTCTTGTGAAAAAAAAAAATCTCACAAGGAGTTGAAAGGTTTGACTGAACATTTTTTAGTCCCACAAACTCCGTTTCTCTGTAGCAGAAGAGAAACACATCAGAGTTGGAAAGCAGGTTAGCAAAGAAATACTTTTGGGAAGAGGGAGGAGCTGCACCGGGAGGAAAAGCAGCAGGAAATGGGGCTGCTATTTCCAGAAGGGAGAAGGAAGACATGGGGTAATGCAGGGCAGCAAGCAAGTGCTGTTCTCTGCTCTGCATCCCTGCATAGACCTGCTGTATTCTCCATTCTCCATGAGACAGGCAACAAAGGATTGGCGGAGGGAGGTGGCAGGGGAGGCTTGCACCATCTGGTCATGGCAGAAGCCACGGGAGAGTTGGTGGAGGACAAGGAGGCGGTGGCTGCACCCAGGCAGGTGATCTGTGGGGTGAAGCTTAAAGAAAGCCCCTCCAGCAGCGCACAGCAGCAGTGGAGCCATTTACCATCACTCCCCCCTGGCTCTGAAACGGCAGAAGGGGACCGGGTCTACCTTGCACATCCCATCCACCTTAGCATGGCAGTCTGACTCAGTAGGGGAGTGAAAAGTTGCTGATTAAGGAATGGCCTGCCGGGAGTGTGTGTGTGTGTGCTGAGTTCCGACACCTTTTTTTCTTACAAAAAAAGCATTGTATATATTATTACAACATTAGTTTCCACCTCTTGTAAAACAAACCCTCCAAACATTTTTAAACTAGTAAATCTATTCGCAACTTGTCCATCTGTTTTCTATATGTTATATGAATGACCAAGTTGTTAACAGGAAAAATAGTATTAGTGAAACAAAGCAAAATTAAAAATTTAAAACTCTTTGTTAACAGACTGCTATTTTAATCCACTTGTAGAAAATTTATCACAGCATCTTTTTTTAATAAGATTTTATTGATTTTTTCTTACATACATATAATAATTTTTCAACCAACGTGCTGTCTGGGTTTGAAAACGCTAATACATATTTAATTCCTAATCCTTCATTCTTTCCTCTAGCCATTGATAGAATAAGTCCCAAGTTTGGTAATATTCTGTTTCTTCTTTTTCTTTCAATCTCATAGTCAATCTGCCCATCTCTGCACATTCCAGTATTTTTTTAATTATTTCTTCCTCTGATGGTGTTCCTTCATTTTTCCAATATTGCACAAACATTATTCTTGCAGCTGTTGTGATGCATATAATCAAGTATAGGCTTTGTTTGTTAATCTTTTCTGGTGTTATACCTAGTAAGAAAAATTCAGGTTTAAATGTTCTGTTTTCTGCTTGGTTCACCATTGAAGAGGCAGTAATAGACACAAGTACTTCTTTATTGAAGGTCAAAACAGAATCTAGCAAGCATTACTCCACCCCTATTCAACTCCTGGGCAGCATCAGCCAATGAGAGCACAGTATTCTCCCACTCAAATGCATAATAAGCAATCTTGTAGACAGCAAGTCTGGCTAGCAGCCATGTGGTCTGCTAACAATTCCTGCACAGATCTCAGCAATCTGTTCCATAAATTTAACTCAATACATTACTCTCCTCCCCCTGGCTCTTTGACATTTACAAAGCATTGTTTGTTGTTCAAAGATTACACATATTCAAAAGGCACAATGGCACTCAGTGGTACATAATCCTTACATTACACTGTTCAATATTTAAGAATACCTAAGCATTTCAATTTGTAAGAAAACACATAAGCTGTAAGGACCCACCCCACTTTGCATCTTAAGAAGACAGAACTCTTGGAATAATTCTTCCAACAGGAATCCTTTATTAAGAAGAAGTGGTTGCAGGCATGCTAGACAGGACTTGGTGTCCAAGCTCTCCCATTCAAGGTTTTAAGGGGTTCCCCAGTAGTCCCACCCAATCACCCCCCCCTTCCAGTGATAGTTTCAGGCATCACAAATCCACCCCTTTACTCCTTTCTTCCGTCTGGATGGAGACTTCAGATAAACTACATGAAAGGTAAATAGCCCCCTTTGTTATGGTAAGGTTCAAACTCTTTGAGGTTGCAATAAACACATTCAATTCCTTAGAAGTATACTGAAGGAAGTGAGGGCCATAAAGCCCCTTTGTTCTCCCCCTTCTCTCCCTCTTATGGCAGAATCCAGAGAAGGCAGAATTGGGGTTTTCTATGTTTGATAATTAAAGATGAAATATAATTGGATTCTGACATAAGCATTCAATTTTCAAAGAAACATACATAAGCATTTAAGTTTGCACCAAAAATACATAAGCATTTTAAATTTACAATGACAAAAACCTTACATAGTCCTTTAAATATTTCGGTGGACCTTTTGCTTGCTCTGAACATTTGCTCCCAATCTGCAAGCTCATCTGCCAGGCTTGGCAGACCAGGGTTTTATGACCCATCTGACATGGGTAAAGCCGATTCGTGAAGGCTGGCCTGTTCTGGTAGGCCTGAGCCAGAGTTCCACGGTGGAGTGGAATCCACTGGATCGGCATGAAAAGCCGATTGAGAGCAATGTCCAGTGGGCACAATGCCTGAGGCAGGAACAGCATAAAAAGCCAATTGAGAGCAATGTCCCATGGGTGCAGTGCCTGAGTTAGGAGCAGCCTCGTTGGCAAAAAAACCCGTTCGGCGATTGCAAGGTCCTGCTTTCGTTGAGAGACTCAGATGCACGATCGCAATCGTGTTCCTCCCCCCCCCCCGAGAGCAGAGCCAGGAGTGGAAGAGTGGTGTGGTAACCTCCAATGCAGCTGGTCAATATGCCTGCAGAGCACACAACCGTCTTCCAGGGCCACTTCATATGAGAACGGCCCTGACACCTTGCAAACCACAGCTACCACTCATAGTGCCCCTTGTCCATAGTTGCGCGCCCAAACCAGATCACCCACTTGCAAGTGCCTCGGTGCCTTAGGCTGTGGCACTTGTGACATGACCCCGTCTGGATGTAAGTGATCCAGCTTTGTGATCAGACGGTGCCCCCTTCTTAATTCAACTGTACTCTTGCCCGTAGAAGTGCAGGGTGTTGTGCGTTGGCAGAGTAGGAAATCTGCCAACCTGTGATACCAATTGCCAGTTGTGATCCTCTTCAAGGATTCCTTGGTCATTCTGACCATGCATTCCATTTGGCTGTTAGAGGTTGGGTGGAAGTGGCATGCCTAATCATATTTGCCCATAAGAAGGACTGAAACTCTGCAGAAGTAAATTGAGCCCCATTGTCTGAGACTATGACATCTGGGAGCCCACGCATTGCAAAGATGCTGCACAAAAACTGGATGGTCCTGGCAGTCATCATAGTGGACACTGGAATGACCTCTACCACTTGGAGTGACTGTCCACAACAATGAGGAAGAGCCAGACAAATCTTGCTCTTCCTTATTCCTCATTCCTCAAGTCATGCCAGACAAATCTTATTGCATTCTTTGACCAAGTGACAAACTTAGTGGATAGAGGAATGTTGTGAATATAATTTACTTGGACTTCAGTAAAGCATTTGATAAAGTAGATCACAACCTACTACCTGATAAGATAGAAAAATGTGGGTTAGACAGCATCACCACCAGATGGATCCGTAGCTGGCTGACTGGTCGTACTCAGCGTGTGATCCTCAATGGAACCGCATCTACATGGAGGGAAGTGTGTAGTGGGGTGCCCAGTACTCTTCAACATCTTCATCAATGATTTGGATGAGGGGATAGATGAGGAACTCATCAAATTTGCAGGCGACACCAAGCTGGCAGGAATAGCCAACACTCCAGAAGACAGGCTTAGGATACAGAAGGATCTGGACAGACTTGAACACTGGGCACTAACTAACAAAATGAAATTCAATGGTGAAAAAAGCAAGGTTCTACATTTAGGCAAGAAAAACCAAATGCACAAGTACAGCATAGGTGGCACCATGCTCAATAGTAGTAACTGTGAGAAGGACCTCGGAGTCCTAGTAGACAATCACCTAAATATGAGCCAGCAGTGTGCTGCAGCTGCCAAAAAGGCCAACACGGTGCTAGGCTGCATTAACAGAGGGATAGAATCAAATACCACTTTACAATGCCTTGGTAAGACCACCCTTGGAATACTGCATCCAGTTTTGGTCACCATGCTGTAAAAAAGATGTTGAGACTCTAGAAAGAGTACAGAGAAGAGCAACAAAGATGATTAGGGGACTGGAAGCTAAGGCATATAAGGAAAGGCTGCTGGAATTCAGTATGTCTAGTTTAATGAAGAGAAGGACGAGGGGGGACATGATAGCAGTGTTCCAATATCTCAGGGGCTGCCACAAAGAAGAGGGAGTCAAGCTATTTTCCAAGGTGCCTGAAGGCAGGACAAGAAGCAACGGATGAAAACTAATCAAGGAGAGAAGCAACATACAACTAAGGAGAAACTTCCTGACAATTAGAACAATTAACCAGTGGAACAACCTGCCTCCAGAAGTGGTGAATGCTCCAACACTGGAAGTTTTTAAAAAGAGACTGGATAGCCATTTGTCTGAAATGGTATAGGGTTTCCTGCCTGAGCAGGGGGTTGGACTAGATGACCTCCAAGGTCCCTTCCAACTTTATTATTATTATTAGTTGCCTCTGAAAGGGGCCACCAAAATCAATATGAAACCTCGACCAAGGGGCTTGTGTGGTCTCCCATCTATGCACAGGAGCATGTGGCATTTTTGGCCTTGACTGCTGGCAAACGAGGCACCTGTGGACCTGGGCCTCAATATCTTTATCGAGCCCAGGCCACCAAAGGAGCTGCATGTGAGTGCCTTCATCTGGACTATTCCCAGATGTCCCTCATGCCGAGAATCAAGGACTCTAGTCCTCAGTGAGGTCGGGATTACTACCCCACTGCCCCACAAAATACAACCCTTAAAGGTGGATAACTCATGCTTCCTTTTCCAGAAACTCTGAAAAGCAAGGCCAGGACACGTTTCCGGCCATCCTGTGAGCACACAGTTTAACACGCAACTGTTTCTGCAGCAACATATCCTGCATTAAGGGGAGACTCTGGCAAATCCTGGATAGACAGGATGTGGTTGGCTGGAGCAGGATCTGACTCTAATAGCTGAAGAGGCAACCTACTAAAGCCATCTGTGTGGCCCATTTCTTTACCTGGCTTGTGAACCAGAAAATAATCATAAGCAGATAAGAATATTGACCACCTCAACATTCTAGGAGAGATAATCTGGGTGTCTGCTTGTTCATAGTGAACACCCCAGAAGCGGCTTGTGGTCATTGAAGACCGTGAAGTGGTGGCCATACAAAAAGTCATGAAACTTTTTTATGCCTGCCACAATGGCCAATGCTTCCCTATCTATTTGTGCATAATTGCGTTCTGCAGCAAAAAGAGTCCTGGAGTAATAGGCTATAGGGACTTTTGTCCCATCAGAACTGAGATGACTTAATGCAGCTCTGATCCTGTATGGGGATGCATCACACACGATGCTGACTGGCAACTGCTCATTGAAATGAGCCAACACCACATTTGATGACAACAATGCTTTAACTGCTGCAAAACTTCTCTCGTGGACACTCATCCACTTCCTTCTTGTCCAAGAGCCAGTGTAATGGCTCTGCCATTGCGGCCTTGTGGGGGAGGAAAACATGATAGAAATTAAGGAACCCCAGGAAGGCGTGAAGCTCTCCCTTCGACTTGGGAATGGATGCCTGCTGAATTGCTTTGAGCTTGGATTCAGCAGGATAAATGCCTTCAGCATCTGTATGAAACCCTAGGAATTCTGTGGAAGTTACTCCAATTTTGCATTTTTCTGTTTGAGCTTCAGCCCACTTCGCGGAAATGTTGCAAGATGGCTCAGAGCCTGTCAGCGAGGTTTTTCACTGATTCCCCAGCTATGAGGACATTTGTCAGAATCCAATTATATTTCATCTCTAGTTATCAATTATAAAAAACCCCATTTCTGCCTTCTATGGATTCTGCCATACGATGAAGGGAAGGGGGTGAACAAAGGGGTTTTATGGCCCTCACTTTCTTCGGTACACTTCAAAGGGACTGGATATGTGTATTGCCAAAAGAGCTAACCATAAGAATGGGGCAATTACCTTTCATGTAGTTTTCTTTGAAGTCTCCATCCAGCTGGCAGTAAGGAAAAGGGGTGGGAATGTAATGCTTGAGACTGTCGCTGAAAGAGGGGGGTGATTGGGTGGGGCTACTGGGGAACCCCTTAAAACCTTGAATGGGAGAGCTTGGACCTGAAGTCCTGTCTAGAATGCCTGCAACCATTTTCTCTTAATAAAGAATGCCTGTTGGAAGACTTATTCCAAGAGTTCTGTCTTCTTAAGATGCAAAGTGGGGTGGGTCCTTACATTAGACAGGACTTGCAAAATTAATCCACCTGGAAGGGAGACCCTTGCCGGGGGATTTTGCAAAAATTTACCATGTCAGACAATGGAGCAAGAAAGGGGGAAAACTCCCCGGAAAGAGAGCTGCTGCCCCAACTGGAACCTTGCCAGATGTTGGGATCCGAGAGGTCATATTCCTCAGGAGAAGAAGTGGTGGAGACATGGGACCAGAAGCCTCGCTGGTCAGTGGGCATTGGAAAGAAAAGTGAGTGGGGAAAGGAATCAAGAAAGGTGTCCCTGAGACGGGGGGCCAAGCAACCAGAATGGAAGCAGGAGATGGAGAAATCCCTGCATGCAAGTGAAGAGGGAGAAAGCTGGTCACCGTACTCAGACTGGATCCTAGAGAAAGCTATTGACCTGATGAAGAGAATTCTCAGCTCCCTAGGAGAGGAGAATCCTGAGCCCTACGGCCGCCTCAGCTCCTGGAGCCGCAAAGCGAGAGACACCAAGGGAGAAGTGGAACCTGCAACCCCGGGGACATCTGCTGATCCAGTAGTCTGCACCCCCTACCAAACCACAGATGGCGATCTGGACGGAAGACACTACCACCAACAACGGAGGCACCGATCCATTCCAAGACGTCCGCCATTGGAGGTGAAATTCAAAGGGGAGCCAACATGCTTCGGGTTTTTCCTAACCCAAGTCCTCAGCTACATGGAGGAATATGGGCGGGACATCCCCAGCGACAAAGCCCGCATCCGGATCGTGCAATCTGCCCTGGATAGACCGGCGGCAGACTGGGTGGTGAACTTGCATGACTCCAATGCCCCAGAACTCAGCAACTTCAACTGTTTCATGTCCTCTCTGAGAAGATGATTTGAAGACCTCCTGGCTGATTGCAAAGCCCGTGAAAGGATAAAAACGATGAGGCAAGGCAAACGCCCAGTGGCTGAATATACACAAGAATTCTGGGCCATTGCCAATAAACTGAACTGGCCAGAAGACATCCTACTTAGCCATTTCAAAGACAGACTAAATTATGACCTATATGACGCTTGCCTGCCCCGAGATGACCCACACCAACTTGAGGAATGGTACATCTTGGCAGAGGAAGCAGAGATCGACATATTAAAGAGACACCGCCGAGGAAAACAATGGGGCCGCTCCCCGCCTGAGTTGACACACGAACCAGTGAAACCATCGGCTACAGCCAAGAAGCAAATGGGGTGTTTCAAGTGCAGAAGAGAAGGGCATCGAACTGTAGAATGCTGCTCCAAAGCCCCCCAGCACAACCCAGACAGATCCCCAATCAGCAAATCTGGAAAGTCTTCAGCTAAGCCAAAAGAAACTGCCATGAGAATGATGGAAATTGTGGAACCCCCCACTTCTGCTCATCAGGGGGAAAGAACTCCAGCCTACACCGCAGGGCCAGTGGACACCTCAGATGACAGCTTGGAGGGCGAACCCCTGGTAAGTGGACACATCGCATCGATCCTCAAGACAGTAACTATATTAATTCCCCCCATGCCAGAAGCCGTGAAGGTGAAAGCCTTAATAGACTCTGGCTGCACCCGCTGCCTCATTAGCCCGACACTAGTGGGGAATCTGGGCATTCCATCGAGGAAACTGAAACAACCAATCTCATTTGCCCAGTTAGATGGATCCATAGCAGGGGGGCGCCAGCTACCCTAGCCACTCTACCAATACACCTCTCCCTGGGCAAACATGAGGAGGACATAACGTTTGTGGTGACCCCAGGCATGGAATGCCCAATGATCCTATGGATGGAATGGTTGAAAAAATGGAACCCCTGGGTAAATTGGAGGATGACAGAAATCAAATTCCCAAAGGGGGACCCTATGGACTTAAAACCCCAGGGAGGGCTATCAGAATCAAGAATAGAAAAAGCATCCATGGGAGAGGAAAAGGGACTAACAGAAATACCAGAGGAATACAGAAACCTTGCTGAAGTTTTCAGTGAGGAGAGGGCGGATGAGCTCCCCCCCCCACCAACCCACAGACTGTACCATTGAATTCAAGCCTGGGGCAAAACTCCCAAAGCCCAGATTATACTCCATGAGCGCAAAGGAGAAGGAGGAAATGGAAAGATTCATAAAAAAACCTAGAGAGAAATTTCATTGAGCCAGCCAAGCCTAAAGTGGCTGCCCTGGTCCTTTTTAGAGAGAAGAAGGATGGCTTTTTATGCTTATGCATGGATTATAGGGCCCTGAATACAATCAGTGAAAGTAACCTATACCCTCTGCCCCTCATGAAAGACATGCTGTCACAACTCTCGAAAAGGAATTTTTTTTTCTAAACTAGACCTAAGGGAAGCTTACTATCGCGTGAGGATTAAGGAAGTGGACAAATGGAAGACCGCATTTAACTGCCCCATGGGGTGCTATCAATTCAAAGTCTTGCCATTTGGATTACAAGGTGGCCCTGCAGATGCAATTAATCAATGACGTTTTAAGGGAGCACCTGTTTAAGGGGGTACTTATTTACGTGGGTGACATTCTTATCTTCACCAAAACAAAAGAGGAACATGTCAACCTTGTCAGAGTGGTTTTAAAGAAACTGCGAGCCGCCCACCTATATGCCAAACTCTCAAAATGCGAATTCCACCAGGAAAGGATAGACTACCTAGGCTATCGCATATCCCCACAGGGCATTGAAATGGACCCAGAGAAAGTCAGAGCAGTAGTAGATTGGGCACCACCCCGCACAAGAAAGCAACTACACAGTTTCATGGGCTTTGCAAACTTTTACCGCCTCATTTGCCCAGATAGCCTTGCCCCTCACTAACTTACTAAAAACAAAGGGAACATCCTCAGTAAAACCTGGCCAGCCACTAACATGGACAATGGAGTGCCAAGCAGCGTTTGGGAGACTAAAGAGACTTTTTTCTGCCGAACCAGTACTAATACACCCAGACATGGACAAGCCTTGCATAATACAGGCAGATGCAAGTGATGTGGCAGTGGGGGCTGTTCTATTACAAGAAAACGATGATGGAGTATTGCAACCCTGTGCATATACATCCAAGAAACTCACGGAAACAGAACAGCGCTGGTCCGTATGGGAAAAGGAGGCATACGGGATACGTTGGGCATTACTCACGTGGTGACAGTTCCTGGAAAGCAACAAAATCCCCTTCCAGGTGTGGACTGATCACAAAAATTTGGAAGCCCTGAAAATGCCCAGGAAACTCAATCCCAAACAAGCCCGCTGGTCCCAGCATTTTCACCAGTTCCAATTTAAGCTCAAACATTTACCAGGGAGAAAGAACTTCCTGGCAGATGCTCTATCTCGCATGCCTCAATATAACAGCGCACGAGCCACAGACTCTAAACCAATGATGGCAGAGTCACAACTGGCAGCACCAGTAACCACAAGAACCCAAGCTAAATTAAAACCACAACTGGACAGCCAAACTGGAATTGAATTCAGAAAAAGTTTGGAAACAGACGAATGGTTCCAGAAAAACAAAAATGTGTGCACAATGAGAGATGGGTTGCCTTGGGTAGGGGAAAAGTTATATATACCAACAACCCAAAGAGTCACTTTCATGCAGCTTTGCCATGACACAAAATCAGCAGGGCATTTTGGATTTGTAAAAACTTTACACTTAATTAAATAGCAATTTTGGTGGCCATCAATAAAAAAGGACATAGAAAGTTACATGGCCAGCTGCCCAAAATGTGCGAGGTTGCAAGGGAAATCGCCAGGACTATTACAACCAATGGCAAATCCCTCAGCCCCCTGGAGGGAAATAGCCATGGACTTTATAGTGGAATTGCCAGAAAGCAATGGGAATACTGTTGTCTGGACGGTCACGGACTTGTTTTCCAAACAGGTGCACTTTATCCCTTGCCGAAAGATTCCCACTGCAAAGGCCTTAGCAAAACTTTTCATCCAGCACATTTACAGATTGCACGGGGCACCTCAACACATCATCTCTGATAGGGGAGTGCAATTTACATCTGCATTTTTGAAGGAATTTTTATTCCTCTTAGGGACCACTCAGGGATTGACATCTAGCCATCATCCACAAGGGGATGGACAAACAGAACATTGTCATTCAGTACTTCAGCAATATTTAAGATGTTTTATTAATTTTCAACAAACAAATTGGACGGACCTACTCCCTTTCGCAGAAGTTGCTTACAATAATGCAGTCCACTCCAGCACAGGTTACACTCCTTTTCAAATAGCCACTGATCAAAGTTTCAACCCCATGCCAGAACTAACCCCACAGGAACCGGTGATCCCATCACTGAAAGAATGGATGGAACAATTACAAAACACCTGGCCAATAGTCAAAAAAGCACTAGATGAAGCTAGGCAGGCATACAAAGCACAAGCCGATAAAAAAAGGGTTGAGCCTACACCATTCATTATAGGAGAAATAGTGTACTTATCTACAAAATACCTAAAGTCCCTACAGCCCTGTAAAAAACTTGGACCGAAATATATAGGGCCTTTTCCAATTAAAAGAATAATAAACCCAGTAACAGTAGAATTAGAATTATCCAAAAATCTCAGGCAAATACACCCAATTTTTCATTGCAGCTTGCTGAAAAGAGAGCGTCAGTCACCTCTATGGCCAAAAGTCCCCCCCCCCCACCTCCAATCATGGTGGAGGGCGAACAACACTTCAAAATAAAGGAAATCCTTGACTCTAGGAGATATCATGGAGCGACTCAGTACCTAATTGCCTGGAAACACCTCCCTCCCTCACAAAACGAGTGGGTCCATAAACGTCATGTCAGAGCCCCGAAGCTATTAAAGAAGTTTCACACAGAATACCCTAACAAGCCTGACTAATGTTTATACCTGTTTTCTTTTCTTTCAGGTGGATCTGTCGTATTTTTGAGGGGCAGGATGTCAGAATCCAATTATATTTCATCTCTAGTTATCAATTATAAAAAACCCCATTTCTGCCTTCTATGGATTCTGCCATACAATGAAGGGAAGGGGGTGAACAAAAGGGCTTTATGGCCCTCATTTCCTTTGGTACACTTCAAACAGACTGGATATGTGTATTGCCAAAAGAGCTAACTATAAGAATGGGGCTATTACCTTTCATGTAGTTTTCTTTGAAGTCTCCATCCAGCCGGCAATAAGGAAAAGGGGGTGGGAATGTAACGCCTGAGACTGTCGCTGAAAGAGGGGGGTGATTGGGTGGGGCTACTGGGGAACCCCTTAAAACTTTGAATGGGAGAGCTTGGACCCCAAGTCCTGTCTAGAACGCCTGCAACCATTTTCTCTTAATAAATGATGCCTGTTGGAAGAATTATTCCAAGAGTTCTGCCTTCTTAAGATGCAAAGTGGGGTGGGTCCTTACAACATTATTGAAATATGGGCATACACCCAGAATGTTGCGGAGCGTGTGCTCCATTACTCTCTGAAAAAGGCCAGGGGCTACATTAACCCTGAACTGTAACCTACGCACCTTGAATTCTCCCCGGTGGGTTATAATGGTTAGGCCTCAGCCGTGGCATTGTCCACCAGCAGCTGCTGATAGGGCTTGGCCAAATCTAGTTTGGTGAAAATGTGACCTCCCTGTAGAGATGCCAAAATGTGGCTGACTACAGGCATTGGATAGGAGTGCTGCTGGAGAGCTTTGTTTAACGTGCATTTATAGTCGGCATAAATGAGGATTTCTCCATTGGCCTTAAGTGGCGTGACAATGGGAGTTTCCCAGGGAAACAAGCTGTTGCAACAAGGCATTTTAGAGCTGGTGGTGATGTGGCCTTGCTTGCCACACGCCCAGCAATTTGCTGTGCAGAACCAGCAGTCAGCCCATTTGTGACGGCCTCCACACCTGATGTAACGAGAGAAAGAAACTGCCTTGTCAGGTTTCTGTTGAGGCCTTCTTTCTGGAGGTTGCTGCAACCGATCAACTTCATGGTCCAATTCAGAGTCTTCAACTCCCCCCCACGTCATCTTGGTGGATGACCTCCATGCAAGGAGGGTTCTTGGAGAGCCACAAGGCCTTAACAGCTTCGCTTGCTGCTTCTTCAGCCATTAACACATCTTGAAATGAGATAGTGTCTTTAGCAAAAATCTTGTGTTATAGTTCTCGACTCCTTAGACCATAAACTAAGCGGTCCCACAGCCTTTCTTCAAGATCTTTGAATTCACATTGCCATGCAGCTTGGTGAAGAGTGGCTATGAAGTCAGGATGCTGATCTCACTATTCAAAGGCGTGCCGCCAAGCGATGATCGAAAGCTTGGGCTCAAAATGTTCTTTGAGCATCTTCTTAAGTTCTGTGTACACAATGGACTCAAGCACTGGTGGTGCAACCAAGTTCTCTGCGATGTCAAATGTTGCTTGACCACAAACACACAGCAGCATCATGGCCTTCAATCCATTGTCTTGAACTTGGTTAACTCGCAGGTAGTTTTCAACTCTCACGATGTAGGAGCTCTACCTCTCTGGATGAGTGACGTCAAATTCGGAGAGTCTTCCTATCTTCGCCATGGTGAGTCTTTTGCAGTCTTTTCAATGCCTTCTGCTGTGCAAGCTTCCATGGGACTTCCAGAGCAGATCCTTGGAAGCACTCTCCTCCAGCATTTCCATACTGGCAGGATAGAATGACGGGGGTGGAACGCTGTTCCAACCAAGTGATTGCTAGGCCTTTTCCCTGTAGTGACTCAGCTCTTCAGATTGCGGCAGCACGATCCACCTTCATCGCCAAAGTTCTGTTTTCTGCTTGGTTCAGCATTGAACAGGCAGTAATAGAAACAAGTACTTCTTTATTGAAGGTCAAAACAGAAACTAGCAAGCATTGCTCCACCCCTATTTATACATTCAACTCTGGGCGGCACCAGCCAATGAGAACACAGTATTCTCCCACTCAAATGCATAGTAAACAGTCTTGTAGACAGCAAGTCTGGCTAGCAGGCCATGTGGTCTGCTAACCGTTCCTGCACCGTTCTCAGCAACCTGTTCCCTAAATTTAACTCAATACATTACATCAAGTCTACAGGTTCTTCCAATATCTTTTCTAACCAAGTATGTATCTTTCTCCAATAGCCCTTTGCTTTGTCACATGTCCACCAAACATGATAATACGTGCCTGAATTATATTTATATTTCCAGCATCTAACTGACATGTTTTTAAACATTTTTGCTAATCTTACTGGTGGCAAGTGCCATCTATAAAACATTTTATATAAATTTTCTTTATACAAAGTTGACATTGTCAATTTATAATTTCCCTCCCATAACTTTTGCCATTGTTCTAGTTCAATATTATACCCAAAATTTTTCACCCATCTTATTGTTTCTTTAACTTGTTCACTTTCCATTTCCAGAATTAATAAAAAATTATACATTTTCTTGATTAGTTTCTCATCTGAAATTAACAAAATCTTATCAAATACAGTTTGTTCTTTATAAAAACCATATAGTTTAATGCTTTTTTTCATATCTATTTTGCATTTGTAAATGTGCCCACTTTGACAAGTTGATATCCTCATTTTCCAGTTCTTGTTTAGATTTTAAATTCCCTTCAGAATTTAGAATATCTCTATATGTTCAAATTTTTTCAAAGTCTACCAAGTTTGGATGTATAGTTGACAACCACACTGGAATTTTCAGGTATATTTTACTTTTAATTTTTTTCCCATACTATCTAGCTTTTTTTCCTTGCCAAACAAATTTCAAAATTAATGAATTTAAATCTCGAAAGAATTTTTCTCAAGTTTTATCAGAATTGTTTGAAATAAAAATAGAATTTTTGGCAATACATTCATTTTCACTGTAACAATTCTTCCTAGTATTGACAGTTGCAAACTTTTCCATCTTTCCAAGTCCAGCTTTATTTGATTCAATAATTTTATGTAGTTATCTTCTTTTATTGTTGAACATTTTGCTGATAGGTGTATGCCCAAATATTTGACCTTTTTCACTATCTGTAACTCTGTTTTTTCTGACATTTGCTTTTTTTGTTTATGTGTGAGATTCTTGATTATTACTTTAGTCTTTTCTTTATTTATTTTTAATCCTGTCATTTCTTCATTCTGTTCTATATTTCCCAGTAGTTTAGGAATCATCTCCAAAAGTTCTTCTAAAATAAATACTAAATCATCAGCAAATGCTTAAGTGTTTTTATTTTTCGCCTTTTATCTCCAGTCCTTTAATTTCTGTATCTTGTCGGATTTTTCTGTTTAAAACTTCCAGAGTGAAAATGAATAACAAGGGGATAATGGACATCCTTGTCTTGTGCTTTTTCTTATTTCAAAGTTCTCAGTACAATCTCCATTCATAATCACTTTGGCTGTTTGTTATATATTGTTATTGGCTGTTTGTTATATATTGTTTTTATCATATTTATAAAGTTCTGTCCAAAGTCCATTATTTGTAATTGCTGAATCATAAATTGCCAGGAAACATTAACAAATGTTTCAACAAATGCCTTTTGGGCATTTAGAAATATTAATGCCAATTGTTTCCCTGGATGTAATTCATAATATTCTAATACATCCATTATCACTCTTAAGTTATTTTTGATTTGTCTCTTTGATAAAAAGCCATTTGATCTGGATATATGAATTCAACTAAGTATTTTTCAATCTCTCTGTCATTATTGAAGTGAAAATTTTATAATCCACATTAAGCAGTGAAATCGGTCTATAGTTTTTAATCTATGTCAAATTTGAATCTTCTTTTGGTATTAAAGTAATATTTGCTTCCATCCATGTAGCTGGAAGTTTAGCCTTTAACAAAAATCCATTACAAACATCTTTCAACAGTTCACTTAGTATATCTTATAAATTTTTATATAGCTTTGCTGGTAGTCCATCTGGCCCCGGTGTTTTCTCATTTTTTTGTCTTTTTATGGCCACTGGTATTTCCATCATTGTAATCCTTTCCTCTAATATGATTTTAAATGTCTCTGGGATTTTTGGAAGATTATTTCCTTTTAAATATTGAGCAGTTCTCTCTCTTGAAGTTTCCTCTTTATTATACAACTCCTTGTAAAATTCCTTAATTATCTTTTTTATTTCTTCATTTTTAAATTGTAGACAGACTTTTCCATCTACCAAGTTGTATATCATTTTCTTCTTTTTCTGTTTTTTAAGTCTATAAGCTAACCATCTTCCTGGTTTATTTGCATTTTCAAAAAAATTCTGTTTTGCTCTCTTTATCTGCTCTGCCACTTTTTCTGAGTCCAACAAGTTTAGTTTAGGTTTTATTATTTCCATTTTTCTTTTCAAAGTCTTTTTCTGTGGATTTTTCTGTAATTCTGATTCTAATTTTCCGAATTGTTCTTTTAACAGTACCTATTACTGTCTTCTCTGTTTATTTTTCTTTGCCATATATGTTATAGCTATGCCTCAAAAGTATGTTTTTGCTGTATCCCATTCATTTTGTAGTGTTCTATCTTCTTCTTTATTTTCTTTAAAGAAGAACTCCATTTCCTTTTTCATTAATTCTCTAAATTCTTTTTCTTTTAAAATAGATTGATTTAAAGTCCATGTTAGTCTTTTTTGTATTCCTCTTCATTTCACTTTTAATAGATTATGATCTGCCCTATTTCTATCTCAATTTCCTGTATATTCATCCTTAATTCAGGCGTCATCCAAATCATATCAATTCTGCTTTCCAGATTGAATCCAGTTGTGTTATTCCAGTTTATTAAGATGCCTTCCGGCATTAACCATCTAAAGTTTATGCCTTTTGTGATCAGCTTTGTAGTTAAAAAATGGTAGTGTCTTCGAGTGTCTCTTTTCTCTTAGGTATCTGTTTTAAAACCATGATTTCTTTGTTTTATTATTGTAGCGGCTCATCTCTCACTTTTCTCAGTACTTCATCTCTTGTTGTTTTCTTTATAAATCTTACATGTAGTTCTCTTGGTAGTTTATTTTTCCTTGTGTAGCTTGAGTTCATTCAAAATAGTTTGTCTATCTCCATTTGCATCTCTGTTTTATCTGCTTTCAAAACTTCTGCCAAAAGCTCAATGATCACAACTGCTATGTTTTCTTCTCTATCTTCAGTGATATTTTGAAATCTCAAACAATGTTCCACCTTTTCTATTTCCAAAATTGAAACTGCTCCCTCTAAATTTTGATTGGCTTGTTCTAATTTTTCATTTTCTTGTAATATTTTTATCAATATCCTCTGATTTATTTTCCATTTTCTGAATTCTTTGTTTGTTTTTAATAATCATTTGATGTTGAGCTTCAAATTGTGTCTTTATATCCAAGATTTCTTTGCTTAATTTTTCAATATTACTTTGTGTCTCATCATGGTGTTTTTGCATCATCTCTTGAATCAATTTTAATGAAACCTGAATTTCATTTTGGGCAGTGCTTACTTTCTCATGCTGCAATATTGTTTCAATAGATCCCTGAGTTGTTGGACTAGCTTGTCCAACAGAGGGTGCAGAAGAGGTCTTCTTCATAAAACTAGTAATGTTAGATGTATTCATTTTACAGCCAACAATCTTAGAATAAATTCCAGAATGTAAAAGGAAGCCAGCTGTTTTCAGCCAAATCCACCTCCTCCAGTCAAGTCTCTGATACAAAGCGTTCACTTTCTCCAAATAATTTCTGTTTAGTTATAGCCAAAGTCAACAAATGTAACTATGAGAAATCTTTTCCCTTGTAATCTCTTGCCAAGGCACTTTGTTTTCTACAGATGTTATTGTTCAAGGTCATATATTTCCAAAAGAGTTTTTCTAGTGTTTGTTTGTACTGTTGTTTCTTCTTTTGCCACTAGATGTCCTCATAAACTCATTTATCATTGTCTGTTATTCTTTAAGAGTTTTTCCCTTTCATAGTTGCTCATCACTTTTAAATTAATCCTTCTGGGGGTCTTTGCTTTAGAATGAAAAAGGCATTGGCTCACCCAGTCTCAGCACACTGTTGACAGTCAGCTGTTTGGTGGAGTGCTGTGGCTCCTTGTTTCCTTCTGGCTGGTGATGACTTGGGCTGCCTGGGCTCTCCCGACAGCCTTTCCTCCATCCTTTCAGAGGGTTTCTTCAGTCTGCTCCAATCAACCGCCATCTGATCTGGGTTCCTGAACTGTCCCTCCATCTTCGTTACCCCTCCAGGGCAACTTTCCAACCCTGTTTGGGTCACTGGGCAAAGCGAAATCAGGCTGGGAAGCTGGAGCCTCAGCTTCTTCCACCTGTCCTGCTGGCTACCAAAACCGGAAGTCTATCACAGCATCTTATCTATCCCAAATCATCCCAAAAGTTATAAACAAATAAATCCTGGGTCAAATACCCAAGTTTATTTCTTAATATTATCTCTAGTCAATTGTTGTTAAATTAAATATAGTAAATTTAGTCTCCAAAGTAGATTAATCTTCTGATGAAAGTGCAAGGAAAGTAATTTCCACTTAACTGTAATAAATCCCTTTAATCTCTCTCAGACTTTGTAGAGTTCTGGAATCTTTCTCTTCCCCTTACAGTCAAAGCCATAAGCTTGAAATAATGTGCAGACTTAAACTTCAGAACAGCAGATGAAATTGGAAGAGCAGATGAAATGCACTTTGCTTTTTCTCCATCTGTTTGATCTGGAACTGGATCCAAGTCCTTTTGTGTATCTTCATCCACATCCAAAGATAAAGCTTCAGATTTTCAGAATTATTAAAGTTTGATCAAACTTTTAAGGGAGGAATCCAATTAGGAGCTGCACATCTTCGCACCCTCCTTCCTTAGGTTTCAGAGACTGTTCAGCTATCTTAATCTGTGAAATTTAGCCAAGGAACAAAGAACAAAAAAGTATGTTTGCCTCTATATTTTAATCCAAGATTATAAGAAAGGTTAAATGGAAATAAACTCCAGGTTTTGCAAATTCAAAAAATACAGAATCCACTAATGAGACTCTGAGAACTCTTCACCACCACCTTGAATGTTACCATGCTTTTCATACAGAAGAGACAGCGGTTATCCAGAACAACATATATCAAAAGAAATAAAAAGAGAAAAAGCAATTAGAGTCCAGCAAGGTGTTGGAATAAATTAGTACCCAACTATTAATTAACTTTTAAAATAATAAGCAAAATAAAACAATGAAATCCAAACGTGAAAGTTAAAATTCTGGCATGCTTAGAAAACAAAACTGCTTGACAGGAAGATGGATATGCCCAATGACTTTTTGATCACCTCCAGAAGGAATTGGAATCTTTAAGACCCCCCCACCCCTTGCTCACTGGGTCCACAATCAGTCCAAAAATCATCTTGGGTCACTCCTAAGGCTCCCATTCAAAACAAGGGAGCAGCACTGCCAAAGAATCAGCTTTAGCAATGAAATCAACATATAGTTGGTAAGAGAAAAAAGAGAAAAAAGAAACTCTTTCCATGCAGCAGCCATCATGAAAGGGGAACTCTGTAGCCTGCCTCTCTCTCTCTCTCTCTCTCTCCCTCTCTCCCTCCCTCCCTTCCTCTACAGGTAAAAATCTGACTCTTGGGTATATCCATGTTACAAAAATAAATGGTGACCACCAAGAGAATAAATAGCTGAGTTCCGAATGCATCCCTCACGTGCTGACGTGAGGGATGCATTTGAAACTCAGCACGGCCAGCTGGGGCCAGTTACATGGTCTAAAAGCCAGATGCAGGCAATTAGAGATTGTATATAAGCTTCCCCCCAATGACTGCCTTTTAAAAACCCTGACGATGTCAGGAGTACCCAACAAAAGCTAGGTTTGGTTATTAAATATTTTCTATTTATTCTCTTGGTGGTCACTATTTATTTTATATATATATATATATTTAACATTAAAATGCAAATCCTGGGCAAACACATATCAATAAAATATAGAAAAAAGAACACCAGGATAAAAATAAAACAAACCTGTTTAATACAAACGAGTTTGTAAGTAAAAGAGTTACCAAGCTTTCATTGGCCCGACTGCCAACGTCATCAGAATTAGAATGCTAGGTGATTAGGAAGCTTGCCTATATAGCTACCTGTCTCTGTGCCCGGCTTCTCGAGCATGTAATCGGCCCATTAGTTGTATTAATCTGCAATGTGCTAAATTGATTCACATCTGGCAGCCTGTTGGTGGACCCAGTGGTTATGCCCAGATCCTCCATTACTTTTCTAGCATGTGTGCGAGCACCTGGGGGATGGCTGTCAAGCTGTCTCTGCCCCCTATCTCTCCCCCCTCTCATTTTGGAGCGATCTCTCAATCTGCATATCAAATGCCTTATAGGCTGCCATCTTCTCTATGGCCGCCGTTGTCTCACCCATAGCTCTCTCCCCCCAATCCTGCAAGGAGCAGCTGTTAAGATCTTGCTGCTCACTATTCTCCCCCCTTTTTGTCTCTCCTTCTGAGATGCTTCTGTGCATCCATTTTCCACACCCGATCTTGACACATTGTTAGTTTCTTGTCCCCTCCCATAGCAGCTGTTACTGCCTCACCCATAGCCCTGTCACTCCAGTCTTGCCTGTTGCTATCTCGGAACAACACCTGGATCTTCTCAACACCATTGTCCTGATATAGCTGTTATCCCTATGCCTGAAAACGTATTTTACTTTTCAAGACACTATATATGAACAAATAAAAGGGACGCCGATGGGATCCCCCATCTCAAGCATTATTGCAGAGGCGGTGCTACAGCGGGTAGAGACAATAGTAATGTCTAGATATCATCCTAAATTTGGGGTATGCTATGTGGATGATACTTTTGTAATTATCAAAAGATGAGACAGCATCAAATTCCTGGAGCAGTTGAACTCTGTATATCTAGACATTCAGTTTACGACAGAGGAAGAGACCCAAGGCACCCTTGCCTTTTTAGATGTACTAGCCAGTCGATATCCTAACCATACATTATGTACATCTGTCTATTGTAAATCTACTCATACAGAAAGAATGCTGAACTACAGGAATAATCATCCTGTAGCGCACAAAATTAGTTGTATTAGGAATTTATTCAAATGGATTGATTCTCATTGTAGCATGGTTAGAGCCAAAATTGAAGAGAGAAAACATATATATTGCACCTTTAGTCTCAATGGCTACCCCGTGGAATTTGTGAGATGTTACAGCAGACCACGTCAACTGCGTAGGGCCCAGTCCTCCAGAGTAATGATGACACCAGCCACATGGATAACCTTACCTTACATCTGTGGTGTTTCCAAAGCCATGGCATGGCTATTGGCTCCCCACAATGTGAGTGTTGCCTATAGGCCAGAGCAGACCCTAAGAACTAAAATCATGCATCCTAAAGAGCCGCTCCCCAATGGTGAGCAATCTTCTATAGTTTATAGAATTAACTGCAGGAACTGCCCCTGCAATTACGTTGAGGAAACAACCAAAAGGCTCAGGACTAGAGTCCATGAACATGAATTGGCAATTAAAAGGTAGGAGCAGTGCTCACAAGTGTGGACCCACATGGCCAACCTGGACCATACATTCGATCTGGAAAACACGCAGGCTATATCTTGTGAGACCACCAAGGGTGGCTGCCTTTTTAAAGAAGCCTGGCTTTCAAATGAAAACTCCATCAACCAGCACATAGACCTCCTACCAGCATACCAGACCTTAGAAAGTGGGAGAGTCCATAGAAATGAGATGGGATATGAACAAATTAGATAACAGAATTGAGATGATACAACAAACAATTGAGAAAAATGAAGAAAGGATACAGACAGTAGAAGTAGGGTTGGATAAAATAGGGAAAAAATTGATACACTGGATAAAAAATTGATGGTAACTAATAAAAAATGGAAGAATCTGGAAATGGACTGGATGGCGTTCTACTTAAGATTTCAAAACATAGTGGAAGAGAAGGAAGAGGATTTGGGTGCTATTATCGTAGAATTGATTGCAGAAGCTTTACAAAGGGATAAACGAGATATTGTTAGAGATAGACGAGGTCTACAGAATCCATATGAACTATGCTAGATGCAACAGACTTCCACGAGAAGTCCACATAAGATTTGCCAGAAAAAAAGTGAGAGACATAATATACAAGATTACAAGAGATGATCCAATGATCTACAAAGATATAGAAATACAAACATTAAAACAGGTTCCAAAGAAAATAAGAGAAAAGAGAAGGGATTATAGATTTCTCAGTGCCTATCTAATTAAAAGAAACATACCATTTAGATGTTTAATCCCAGAGGGGATGTTGATATCATGACAGAAAGGTTAAGATAGATAATTTAGACAAGGCACAAGAATTCTATGAACAGTTGGAAGGGGAGGAAGAAGAGAATAGTGGTAAGGAAGAGCTAGAATCCAGAAGCCAGGAAGACCAACAACAGGACCCAAAAGAAATAGAATGAGAGATAGAAAGTAAGGAAGAAAAAGGACAAAGGAAAGAAAGAGGAGTAGGTCTGAGAACAAGACAAACACATAAGTACAACACACAAGTAGAATAATGGAAGAGGAGATTAGACTAGTATCAATTAATGTTAATGGATTAAATTTACCCGCTAAAAGAAAACAAATATTAATAAAATTAGTAAAACAAGGTATAGATATAGCTTGTCTACAAGAGGAGTACTAGTGGAACAAAAACAGAGGGGAATAGTGGTCTATATTAGGAAAGAAATTAAAGCTAAACTGAAATACCAAGATACAGATGGAAGAGTGCTAATAATAGAATTACAAATTGAGCAGAAACCATGGCTATTGGTGACAATTTATGCACCAAAAGAATTCTATAATAAATTACACGAAAAACTTATAGAAATTGGATAGGGAAATGTTTGTATAGTGGGAGATTATAATGTGGTAGTGAAAATAAAAAAAGACTATATTAGTAACATAAAAAATAAAAAGAAATGAAAAATTTTACCAAGGACATTCTTTGAGATGGCACATGAATTTAATTTATCTGATCAATGGAGGAAACAGAACCCCCAAAAAAGGAATATACTTTTTTTTTTAATCCACATAAATCTTGGTCTCAGTTAGATATGGCATGGATGAATGAAGAGGTAGGACAAGATATAGAAATAATAGAAATAATGTCAAATACATGGGCCAATCATAATCCCCTGAAAATAATTTGGAAAGGGCAGAAAAAAGTAAGGAGAAGGTGGACATTGAATTCCCGCATTCTAAGGGAAAAAGAATTCATTGTAAGGATTAGAAAAGAAATGGAATTATTTTTTAAAGAAAATACAAAACAACAAACATAATTACAAATCATTTGGGATACTGCTAAAGCATATCTGAGAGGTATAGCGATAACTTATACAGCAAAAAAGAATAAGGGAAAAGGCAAATGCAAAACATATTTCAGGAGGAGATTAAAAAATTAGAATCTAAACTACAAAGGGAGCCCCAGGATGAAATGATTAAAACGGAAATGGTTTTGGCTAAACATAAACTAAACATGACAGACCAAGAGGAAAAGGCAAGAGAAATGAAAATAGCAAAACAAAATTTTTTTGAACATGCAAACAAACCTGGGAGATGGCTCGCTTACAAATTAAAAAAAGAAAAGGAAAAAAGATTCATTCAGGAACTACAAGATGAAAATGGAGAGTTGCAATATAAAATGGATAAAAGGAAAGAAATAATTCAGAATTATTTTGAGTTATTATATAAAAAAGAGGAACTAGATGTGGAGAATATAAAACAATACTTAAAAGTTAACAGCTTGCCAGAATTAAAAAAAGGATAGAGAGAAATATTGAATAAGGAAATAACAGCTTTGGAATTAAGAACCGCAGTGCAAAAGCAAAAAGATAATAAAACCCCGGGGCCAGATGGACTTCTAGGGGAGGTATATAAGACTTTGTATGAGGATTTTGAAATGATATTATTAGAAGTGTACAATGATGTGTTGGAGAAAGCCAAATTACCAGACTCCTAGAGAGAAACTAATATATCCCTTATCCCAAAAGAAGATACAGATCCCAAACAGATAAAAAATTATAGGCCAATCTCATTGTTGAACATGGACTACAAAATTTTTACCACTATAATTGCGGAAATATTGAAATTAATATTAAATGATATAATACATTCAGATGAAAATGGTTTTTTACCCACAAGACAAATTAGGAATAATACAAGAACGGTGTTAAATGTCTTAGAATATTATGAAGCACACCCTGAAAAACAGGTGGCACTAATATTCTTAGATGCCCAGAAAGCATTTGACAATCTTAATTGGCAGTTTATGTTCCAACAGATTGAGGATATGAGATTTGGAGGGAAGTTTGAGAAAATGATAAAGGCAATATATAAGGTACAAAAGGCTAGAGTGACAATTAATGGGAATAATACAAAGAACTTTGAAATAAATAAAGAAGTAAGACAGGGATGTCCAATGTCGCCTCTACTTTTTATTTTGACTTTAGAAGTGCTATTAACCCAAATTAGAATTAATAAAGAGATAAAAGGATTACAGGTCAAGACAGAAGAATATAAGACGCAGGCATTTGCGGACGATATGGTTTTTTTTTATAAAGGAACCACTAGAGAGAGGAAATATCCTAATGAACCAAACAGAAAAATATGGAACAGTGGCAGGACTAAAAATTAATAGAGAAAAGACTAAAATGTTAGTTAAAAATCTAATTGAAAAGCAGAAAAGGAAACTAGAAGAAGATTTGAAACTGCAAATTGTAAAAAAGATTAAATATTTAGGAATTTGGCTTACTATAAGATATTCTTCAATAAAAGAGGACAAGTACAAAAAATTGATATTACAAATGAAAAAAGATTTAGAGGTTTGGGGAAAATTACAATTATCATTATTAGGAAGGATCTCTGTGATTAAAATGAATATATTACCAAAATTATTATATTTATTTCAGACAGTCCCAATAAAATTAGAGAATTTTTTTTTGAAGAATTAGACAAAATGATTAATAAATTTATTTGGTTGGGTAAAAAAGCACGAGTAAATATTAAAATGTTACAAGATAGTAGAAGTAGAGGCGGCCTTGGGCTCCCAAAATGGGAAACTTATTACCAAGCAGCTGGGTTACTTTGGATTAGGGATTGGATAAACTTAGATAATAAGAGGGTTCTAATGATTGAGGGACATGATTTGCAGGCTGGTTGGCATGCCTTCTTATGGGGAAAATACAAGAAGACACATACATATTTCTACCGGCACCAGATAAGAGATGCGCTGATTTGGATGTGGGAAAGGTTAAAAAGAGACACTATATGAAAATCCCAAATTGGGTCTCACTGATGGAGACAACGATTCACCCAAATACATTGGATTAAAAAAAAAGATGATAAGATACAAAGAATTATTAGATAACCAAGGAAATCTCAAATCAAGGGAAGAATTAAAAGAACAAGAAATAAGTATATTTGGATATAGATAAATATTTACAAGATGCTCATTTTCCTAAATTAACAAATGATCAAAGAGATGAGATTAATGGGTTGATTACTAATTATTAAGGCAATTAAACAATTAAAAGTTGGTAAAGCACCTGGTACTGATGGATTGACATCAATCTATTATAAAACTTTAAGTGAGGAGATGATAGAGCCTTTAAAGGAACTTTTTAATAGTATTTTATTGGGTCTAGAGATACCTCCATCTTGGAGAAGGGCTTTTATATCTTTGATTCCAAAAGAGGATCAAGATCTTACTTTACCTAAAAATTATAGACCTATATCTCTTTTGAATATAGATTATAAATTTTTTTCAAAAATTTTAGCGAATAGACTTATGATTGTATTGAATCAAGTGATACATACTGATCAAAACGGTTTTATAATTGGGAGGTATATGAAGAACAATGTTAGACAAATTATTAATTTAATAGAATATTTGGATAAAAATAATCAGATCCCTGCGGGTCTGATTTTCTTAGATGCTGAAAAAGCCTTTGATCAGTTAAATTGGCAATTTATGTTGAGGTTGGTTGAAGAAATGAATTTTGGGGATAAAAGTTTGCTAGCTTTTAGAGGTATTTATCAAAAACAATCAGCACAACTTATAATAAATGGAGGTTTATCTGAGGTTTTTCAAATTGAAAAGGGCACAAGACAGAGATGTCCATTGTCTCCGTTGTTGTTTGTTTTAACATTAGAGATTTTGTTGATTAAAATTCGTGACTCATCCAAAATAAGGGAATAACGATTAATAAGAAATATTATAAATTAAGAGCTTTTGCTGATGATTTGGTTGTTATTTTGTCTCAATCAACCGATTCAGTAGTAGATTTGTTACAGATTATAAATCAGTATGGGCAAGTTTCTGTTTTTAAAGTTAATAATAATAAGACTAAAATTTTAACAAAAATATGTCTAATTTGGACAAGGAGATGTTAGTTAATTTGACAGGTTTTGAAATTGTAAAAAAGGTAAAATACTTAGGGGTTTATATAACTGTTTCTAATGCAAAACTTTATAAAAATAATTATGAAATGTTATGGCTTAAAATGCAGAAGGATTTGAATGATTGGAAAAAATTGCAATTATCTTTGTTAGGGAAAATTGCTGCAGTTAAAATGAATGTTCTGCCAAATTTTCTTTTCTTGTTTCAAATGATACCTATTTTAAAGAAAGAGGTAAATTTAGAAGAATGGCAGAAGGGTATTAATAGATTCATTTGGGCTGGGAAAAAACCAAGAGTTAAGCTTAAAATTATTCAAGATGTTCGAGAGAGAGGTGCCGAACTTAAAATTGTATTATGATGCGGTGGTTTTAACTTTGATTAGTGATTGGGTTAACTTAACAAATTCAGACATACTTCTATTGGAAGGTTGGGATTTATTATTTGGATGGCACGCGTATTTAATTTATAATAAAAAGGTGGACAGGGTTTTTAAATCCCATGTCTTAAGATTTGCTTTATTGCGTGTCTGGAAGAAATATTATAGATTAAATTCTAGAATACCGTTGTGGGGAATTCCTGGGCACGCTATAGAAGGGATAAGGAAAGGAGTGAAAATGGATAGGATTTCTTACAAGCAATTGCTTAAGCGGGAAGGGGACAAGTGGCAATTAAAATCGATGGAGGAATTAACGCAAGAAAATATTATCTAATTTTGGTTTCAGTATAGGCAGTTATTAGAAAGATGGAGTATAGATCAAAAAGTGGGTTTTATTATGGAAGATGTGAATTTGGTGAAACAAATTAAAGACCAAAATCGAGCCCATATAAAAAGAGTTTATAATGTTTTAGTGGAATTGGATTCAGAAACAGAATTAGTTAAGGATTGTATGGTTAAGTGGGCTCAAAATTTTGAAGAGCCGATTCCATTAGATACATGGGAGATAATTTGGGTGAGGAATGTTAAGTTTACCCAAGCTCAAAATTTGCGAGAAAATTTTTATAAAATGTTTTATAGATGGCACCTTGATCCACAAAAGATGTCTCACATGTATCCTAATTTACAGCCCAAATGTTGGAGATGTGGTTGTTTGGATGCAACGTATTATCACATTTGGTGGTCTTGTAAAAATATAAAGGCTTTTTGGATTAAGATTTGGTGGAACATTCAAAAAATTTTTAATAGAAGGATAAAATTTACACCACAATTATTCTTGTTAGGTATTATTGAAGATTGTGACAGTAAGGAGATTATTCTAATGTTGAATTTTATCACGGCGGCAAGGTTATTGATTGGGTAATATTGGAAGAAAGATTTCTTGCCTACTCTAGAGGAATGGTTTTTTAAAGTTTCTTATTTATCAAAAATGGCTAAAATTTCAGCTCATCTGAAAGACCATTCACAAGAGAGATATAATTCTGTGTGGAAAAGATGGGTAAATTTTGTTCAGAATAAATATGGGATTAGAAAGTATTATTTAGCTTTTGAATAATTTATAGTGTAAAGTTGTTATGGTTAGATTTGTTGATTTTAATGTATTGGAGTTAAAGTGTTTTTTTCAATTTTTTAGGATTTATGTATAGTTGATTGATGTTTATTTAATCTTTATGTTTTTTTGGTTTTTTTTAGCTCTGTATTCAGCTCTGGGAAGGATGGGAGGGTTATGGGGGGGATGGGGGGGTGGGAGGGATTTTATTGTAAAAAGTTTATAAAAATTTCAATTAAAAAAAAAGGGCGGGTTTCCAAATGGTTGGTAGGCAAGAGGTATCATCTCGTTTGTTCATGCTGTGTGGGCGTTTTTCTATCTCGATGGCTTCTCTGATTATTCTGTTATTAAAATGTTCAGTTTTGGTGATAGTTCTGGTATTTTTAAAGTCAATTTCATGTCCTGTGGCTTTAAGGTGTTGGACCAGGGAAGATGTTGTTCCTCTTTTTTGACTGAGTTTTTATGTTCTTCAATGCGTGCACTTATTCTTCTGTTGGTTTGTCCAATGTATGTGTTGGGACAAGCAGTGCATGGGATTTCATATACTCCTTGATTTTCTAACTCAATTTTATCTTTGGGGTTTCTTAGGATGGTGGATATTTTTCTGTTTGTGCAGAATGCTGTTTTGATGTTGTGTTTATGGAGGATCTTACTGATTCTGTCTGTGGTGCCTTTTATGTATGGGAGGAGGGCTTTGCCGTTTTCTTGTTCTCTGTCTTGGATTTTAGTGGGGGTTTCTTTTTGGATTAGGTTTGTAATCTTATTTCTTTGGAATCCATTGGATGTTAGTACATTGGTGAGAGTGTGTAGTTCGGTTTTTTTGGTATTGTTCGTCAGCTAAATGTTTTGTTCTGGAGATTAGCTGATGAACAACACCTAAACACAGAACACTCCCCCAGCCAATTAGAGCACAGCCAGCCCCCCAGCCAATCAGAGCACAGCCAAGCCCCTAACCAATCAGAGCACACCTCCACCCAATCAGAACACAGCCAAGCTCCCACTCAATCAGTTCATACCCCCACTGGCAGTTAAAAGGAAGAAACAGCTAAGACCACACATTGCTCCTCGAAGCATGAAGCTGAAAACACCAGCCTGAAGATGACGAATGGGATTTCGTTGAAACGTCGCCAAAACACTTCCAATTTTATGCAGGAGAAAACCCGAATAACCAAAGATCTACATACAAACACCCGCGAAAACCTCAGAAAACACACACACACACACACACACACGTGTGTGTGTGTGTGTGTGTGTGTGTATGCTAACAAAATTAAAGGAAAAACAAAAGCCAGGATTGGAATATAAATAAGATTGTTTAATACAAACAAGTCTACTGGTAAAAATCACTTAGCTTTCATCGGCCAAACTGCTGATGTCGTCAGAGTAGGGATAAAAGGAGATCAGGGAGTTCACCTATATAGCTGCTTGCTTCTGCTCTCTGCTTCTTGAGCGCATCATCGGTCCATTCATCTCAATCAGCCATAATGCATTGAGTCATTCCACACCTGTATGACAGCTGATTGAGATGAATGGACTGATGACGTGCTCAAGAAGCAGAGCGCAAAAGAATGTTTTTCTTTTAATTTTGCTAACATGCACATACCCAGGATTCCCATTTTAATGTTATAAAAGACACACACACACACACACACACACACACACACACACACAAACATATATATACATTTATTACAAAGGAAGTTTTCCTAAGGTCAGTGCATCTCATTCATTAATAAATAAACAAACAGAAGTTCACATATTATATATTTTAGAAATCCTACTGGAAATCCTTTCCCAAAAGGGACTTGTCCATATGGAACAATTCCATCTACTCATCTTTTGTCTACCAACAAGCTATGAAAACTACAAAAATGCCCCCTCCCTAATTAATTCATTATGTTATCAATTTTACCATTATTTTCAGTATAAAAACCCAAAGAGAATCAGAAGGATATTGAGATGATGTTGGTGCCAAAACTAAAGTTTGTGTTGGAGAATGATAGCCCAATTCACTACTTAATCATAAATCATTCTGATTTTCCCTGCTCAGAATGATGTTTATACATAACAACCTTCTGAATTTCAGAAAATTGAAATATAACTAATATGGATTGGTGGTATGCATGTATGGAGTGTGTGAGAAGCAATAAAAATATTGCTCAGATTATTTTAAAGAAATGGCAAGTATACATATTATGAAGATTGTAGAAATTACTGTTCCTTTGCTTAATCAATTTATCTATTATATCTTATTTTAAAGCATTAATTAAAAATATTTTCAGTAGTATTCTTATTCCACTTGTACTTTTCAGTATTTTAAAATATTTCATAAACAGTTCCTTTTTTTCTGTAGGAGAATGGGAAAACCATTTTATAAATAATTTTATGGAGACAATATTAGGAAAATTGCTCAAGAATTATGACAGAAAGTATCAGCTGAAAATGTCTACTATAATCTTTTGTGATCACTGAAGTATGTACTCTGTTCTGGTATGCACTTACACTTTTATACTGCAGTTCTTTTTCTGTTTTTTAAATAACATTTTATTAATTTTCCAGTTTTACATTTAAGTATTTAAAAAGTAATGTGGTGACTGAGTTAATCAATAGTTCGATAATAAAATCTTTAGTGCAAATCTCAGGTTCTTCTCTTTTCTTCTCTTTTCCCCTTAACATTTACTGTCTCTTATTCAAGCTAGTACAATTCTAGTTATATCAACTCAATAAAAACATCATTATTACATTTATCAATAAAATTTTAGCTTATACATATCTTTTTTTAAACAAATTTTATTAATTTTTTCCAATTTTAACAACCAAGCAATTAGGAAGCAGCATGGTGATCGGGTAATCAATAATCCAATGATAAAATGATACATAGATATCTCAGTTTACATCAATAAAGATTCCCTCTCCATTTCCCTTAGGTATTATATCACATTCATATTAATACATTTCTAGCTAAAGTTCAAACGATCTATACATTTATCAATAACATTTTAGTTATACATATCCAAGTCCTGTTTTTAGGTTTTATTTAATTCCAATTATCATATTCCAATTTAGACTTTTATAACCAATATTTATAATTCGGATAGATTTAGTTTCCCTCATTTCATTATAAACTAATTCTCATGATTAAAATACAAATATTGTTCCAAAATTTAAATTCTTCTTTATTCACCAATATATTCTATTTCTCATCCTAATAACTCCTCATATACTAATAACATATCTTTCATTATCACAAATCCATTTCCCTATAACCATTAAAGCTATAATCTAACTGATTAGTTTAATTTCCATTATTAATCTGAATCCTAAGTATTAAATCAATCAATATCTCTAAGATCAGTCAAAATCTCTTAAAGAAAAGCTGCTTAACCCTCAAATGAATTTTTAAATCCCATTTTTAAATCTAATTCTGGTGTCAGAATCCAATTATATTTCATCTCTAGTTATCGACTATGGAAAACCCCATTTCTGCTCTCTCTGGATTCTGTCATACAATGAAGGGGAAGAGGGGTGAACAAAGGGAAAAAATTTTCTAAACTAGACCTAAGGGAAGCTTACTATCGTGTGAGAAGGGGATGAATGGAAGACCGCATTTAACTGCCCCATGAGGTGCTACCAATTCAAAGTTTTGCCATTTGGATTACAAGAGGGGCCTGCAGTATTTATGCAATTAATCAATGACATTCTAAGGGAGCACCTATTTAAGGGGGTCCTGGTTTACTTAGACAACATTCTTATCAAAAGAGGAACATGTCAACCTAGTCAGAGCAGTTTTAAAGAAACTTTAAGAAAGCCGTTAAAACTCTCCTGTTCCGGCAGGCCTGGGGCTGATGTCCCCGGGGGGCAGGGATATGATCGGAATCGCGGTATGACTGGATTATTTTATTCTTTTATGGCTGTTTTTAACCTTGTACGCCGCCCTGAGTCCTTTGGGATTGGGCGGCATATAAATATTTGTAAATAAATAAATAAATAAACTGCAAGCCGCCCACCTATATGCCATACTCTCAAAATGCAAATTCCACCAGAAAAGGATAGACTACCTAGGTTATTGCATATCCCCACAGGGCATTAAAATGGACCCAGAAAAGGTCAGAGCAATATTAGAATGGGCACCACCTCACACAAGAAAGAAACTGCAAAGTTTCCTGGGCTTTGCAAACTTTTACCGCCAATTTATCGCCTCATTTGTCCAGATAGCCCTGCCCCTCACAAACTTACTAAAAATGAAGGGAGCATCCTCAGTAAAACCTAGCTAGCCACTAACATGGACAATGGAGTGCCAAGCAGCGTTTGAGAGATTAAAGAGACTTTTTTCTGCTGAACCAGTACTGAGGCATCCAGACATGGATAAACACTTCGTAATACAGGCAGATGCAAGTGATTTGGCAGTGGGAGCTGTACTATTACAAGAAAATGATGAAGGGGTATTGCAATCCTATGTGTATACATCCAAGAAACTCACCGAAACAGAACAGCGCTGGCCCATATGGGAGAAAGAGGCATACAGGATAGGTTGGTCATTACTCACATGGCACCAGTTTCTTGAAGGCAATAAAATCCCTTTCCAGGTGTGGACTGACCACAAAAATTTGGAAGCCCTGAAAACATCCAGGAAGCTCAACTCCAAGCAAGCTCACTGGTCCCAGCATTTTCACCAGTTCCAATTTACGCTCAAATATTTGCCGGGGGAAGAACTTCCTGCCCCAATATAACAGCAAGCAAGCCACTGACTCTAAACCGATGAGGGTAGAATCACAACAGGCAGTGCCAGTAACCACCAGAGCCCAAGCTAAATTAAAACCATAGCTGGGCAGCCAAACCAGAATTGAATTCCAGAAAAGTTTGGAAACAGATGAATGGTTCCAGAAAAACAAAAATGTGTCCACAATGAGAGATGGGTTGCCTTGGGTGGGGGAAAAGTTATATATACCAACAACCCAAAGAGTCACATTCATGCAGCTTTGCCATGACACAAAATCAGCAGGGCATTTTGGATTTGTAAAAACATTACACTTAATTAAATGGCAATTTTGGTGGCCATCCATAAAAAAGGACATAAAAGTTACATGGCCAGCTGCCCAAAGTGTGTAACTGCAAAGAGATTGCAAGGGTAATCGCCAGGACTATTACAACCAGCGGCAAATCCCTCAGCCCCCTGGAGGGAAATAGCCATAGATTTTGTAGTGGATTTACCAGAAAGCAATGGGAATACTGTTGTCTGGATGGTCACGGACTTGTTTTCCAAACAGGTGCACTTTATCCCTTGCCAAAAGATTCCAACCGCAAAAGCCTTAGCGAACCTTTTTGTGCAGCATATTTACAGATTGCATGGGGCATCCCAATGCATCATCTCTGATAGGGGAGTGCAATTTACGTCTGTATTTTGGAAGGAATTTTTATCCCTCTTAGGGACCACTCAGGAGATGGACAAACAGAACGCTGTCACTCAGTACTTCAGCAATATTTAAGATGCTTTCTTAATTTTCAACAATCTGATTAGACGGACTATTCACTTTCACAGAAGTTGCCTACAATAATGCAGTCCACTCCAGCACAGGTTACACTCCTTTTCAAATAGCCACCGGTCAAAGTTTCAACACCATGCCAGAATTAACCCCAAACAAACCAGCAATCCCGTCACTAAAAGAATGGATGGAACAATTACAAAACACCTGGCAAATTGTTAGAAAAGCACTAGATGAAGCTAGGCAGGCATACAAAGCACAAGCCGATAAAAAAAGGGTTGAGCCTACACCATTCATTATAGGAGAAATGGTGTACCTATCTACAACATACCTAAAATCCCTACAAGCCTGTAAAAAACTTGGACTGAAATATATAGGGCCTTTTCCAATTAAAAGAATCATAAACCCAGTAACAGTAGAATTAGAATTACCCAAAAATCTCAGGCAAATACACCCAATTTTTCATTGCAGCTTGCTAAAAAGAGAGCATCAGTCATTGTAATGGTCAAAAATCCCCCCCACCACCTCCAATCATGGTGGAGGGTGAACAACACTTTGAAATAAAGGAAATCCTAGATTCTAGGCGATATCATGGAGCGACTCAGTACCTAGTAGCATGGAAACACTTCCCTGCCTCACAAAACGAGTGGATCCATAAACGTCATGTCAGAGCCCCGAAGCTATTAAAGAAGTTTCACACAGAGTATCCTAACAAGCCTGACTAATTTTGTTTTCTTTACGGTGGATCTCTCTTATTTTTAAGGGGGCAGGATGTCAGAATCCAATTATATTTCATCTCTAGTTATCGACTATGGAAAACCCCATTTCTGCCTTCTATGGATTCTGTCATACGATGAAGGGGGTGAACAAAGGGGTTTTATGGCCCTCACTTCCTTTGGTACATTTCAAAGAGACTGAATGTGGATACCACCAAAAGGACTAATCATAACAATGGGGCCATCAGCTTTTATCTATTCCTCTCGGAAGTCTCCCTTCCACCAGCAGTGAGGAAAAAGGGGGTGGAATTGTAACGCCTGGGATTGTCACTGGAAGGATGGTGGGGTGGGGTGGGGCTACTGGGGACCCCTTGAAACCTTGAACCATAGGGCTTGGGCTCCAGGTCCTGTCTAGAACACCTGCAACCATTTTCTCTTAATAAAGATGCCTGTTGGAAGAAATATTCCAAGATTTCTGTCCTTAAATCCTCCAATGTATCTCCCTTCATTCCCACACATATTGTTTGAACCCAGGGAGAACATCCAGTTATCAATTTTTCAACGAAACTGGCCCCTTTGTAGTTATTAGGTTGTTGCCCTGTCATCAATTCAGTCTAGTCTTCTTCTTCTTTCTGAGTGAAGCAAAGAGTCATATCCAGTGTTGTAATTGTTCTTTGGTCATCCAAGTTATTTAAGTTCTCAATATAATATGTCAGTAGATCAGTTCCTGTTGCTTTTAGAGTTACAGGTGTTTTAGTTGAGATCAGTATCGATTTGTCAAAGTTCTCCGTAAGTTGTACATGCTGTTGAGTAGAATCCTCTTTGATGTTAAATTGTTCCTCTTCTATTGTTTTTTGACTTGTAAGTTGAATAGTTGGGGTCTGGGGTTCAATCTATAGTTTTGTGAAAACATCTTCGGCTTTCACTCGAGATTTTATTAGCTCGGTGACTTCAAGGATTTTTTGAAGTATAACTTTATAATTAAGTTGTGGGTAGATTCCTTCCATTTCCATGGTGATTAGCGATAATCTTTTAGTGGAGGCTATGTTAGTGGAGGCTAGTAAAACTATTTTCACCACTCAGCTGTTTCCAAACCTTATGATATGAAGGGCAAATCAAGAAAGTCAACAGGTCTCACGATTGAAAAAAAAAGAAAGAGCAAAAAAAAATTCAATTGCTGTGCTAGTTTTTGCCACAAGGTCCCCCTTCGACCACAAATATTTTCCCAGACGTCAGTTAGTCTTTTATTTGATTAAAAAATCCAAAAAGAAGATGTTTGCCAAAGTTAATAGTTAGAGAAATAATGTCTCAATAGTTAAATCTTTTAAAATCCCAAAAATATCCGAAGATCAAAAATCCAGTTTTTTAGTTATTAAAATTACTTATTATTTTCTTTCCTTCAACATTTAAATTCCCAAGTATAGAAACGCTGCTGCACTGAAAGCAGAGAAGAGGTTTGAAAAGGCTTTCACAGGAAAGTAATTAAGGTAACAGGAAAGGAAGGGTCTCACCTGAATCCTCCATGATGCTTTGTTGTGCTTAGATGTAAATTTGGTTTTCAGCTGGTGCGACTTAATGACCGGCCATGTTAATGGCTGCTCTTTTCTTCTTTGGTCCTGCCTCGGATCAAATGGAGGGGCTGCCACCCCTCTTCGATCTAGCGAGGGTCCTCCCCAATGGTGGTTGCCCCTCCAGGGTGACTTTCAACCCTTTCCAGGGTCTCCAGAAGAAGGGAAACTGGACATCAGGGAGAGCAGTCTCTTCGTACATCTGCTGGTGCCGGGATCCGGAACCAGAAGCCAGCTTATACATATTTTAATTACATTCAATCTTCATAAATAATCCATATCCTGTTATTAATTTTTGACCAATTTCTCAACATCTCAGATAGTGACCAATATTCCTCAAGTAAAGAGATAGGAAAGCAATTTCCCACATATAACTCTGAAAGTCAGTCAAGTTTTACATCCACAGTTCCAGTAGGCTGTTATGCTGCCCAGCTGTTCTCTTACAGCAGACATGTCAAACCCAAGGCACATTTAGTCTTAGCTCCACAAGGCCATCTGGAAACAGCAAGGAACCAGTCCCTGCCACGTCGGCCCCGCCCCCTGGGTGCATGCTGGGGAGGTGTCACCCTTTGTGAGGAAGGAAGAAATGCACCATCGCCTGGAAGTGGCCATCAAATGGCCCTCGCCTACTTCACATATCTGGCTTGATGGGCTCTGGGGGAGGGGTTTTGCAGACAGCAGGGTACTCTCCTCACAGTGCTGAGAAGCTGAGCCAGGAGGCACAAATCCAAAAAGAAATGTGAGGCCATCCAGCTCCCTGCCTGCCTGGTTTCAGCAGGCAGTGGGGCGCTCTTCTAGCACCAAGAGCTGAGCTGGGTGACATGAATCTGATGAGAAGTGCAATGCTGCCTAGCCCCCAACCTGCCCAGTTTCAGCAGGCAGCAAAGTGCAAAGCTGTAAAAGTGTGTCCCACTGCCTGCTGAAACCAGGCAGGCTGATGGCTGGGCGACATCACACTTCTTTTTGGATTTGTGCTGCCCAGTTCAGCCTCTTGGCATTGTGAGGAAAGTGCCCCACTGCCTGCTGAAACCGGGTAGGCTGGGGGCTATGCGGCATTGTGCAGATAATGTTGACTCTCATGCTGCTCATGGCATCCCCTCCCCCAGAGCCCACCAAGCCAGATATGTGAAGTAGGTGAGGGCCATGTACTGGCCAGTTCCAGGCAATGGTGCATTTCTTCATTCCTCACAAAGGGTGACACCTCCCCAGCTGCGTTTCTTGCCCGTTTTTCTCCTTCCCTAATCTCAAATATTTTCCCACCACTTAGGAAGGAAAGAAGGAGAGGGAGGGTCTGAGGAAAGTCCTGCCTTAGTCCTGCCCTCCTGCCCTTTCTTTATCCACTTGCCCCCTCATCCTCGCCTATCCTGGGGATCTCCCATCTTATTGCTAAGGAAGCTTTGGATACAAAGTGGGTCTCCTCCCATGGAGAGGGAATGGGCCTCCCTCTGACTTTGCTCCCATACCCCTCATGAGCAACCTGGCTAAGGAGAGCAAGCACAGCAGCAGCAGCCTTGAGGAGGAGGTAAGTGCAGCTGGGTGCCCCCTTGGGGAAGTGCGGCTGGGCTTGGTGTCACAGGTGCTTGAGGGCCGGACTGGGCATTTGACCTCTACTGCCCAGGCTCCGGGAAGCCCGCAGCACCATCCAGCCCTCCCTCGGATGGCCTAAGAGGAACAGTGAGGGTCTTCCAGTGGACCGTGCCTTGGCACTTGTCCTGATCCCATCCCCTTCTGCCAGAGACCCTCAGATCTGTCACATTCCTGCCCAAGTGCCCACAGTCACCCTTGATACAAACAATGAAGAGCTGGCCATGCCCACCCAATAGGCCACATCCACTCCAGCCATGCCCACCCAATAGGCCGGGCTAGGCTTGGTGTCATGGGTGCTTGAGGGCCAAGCTGGGTGTTTGACCTCTGCTGCCCAGGCTCCAGGAAGTCCGAGGCACCATCCAGCCCTCCCTCACATGGCCTAAGAGGAACAGTGAGGCTCTTCCAGTGGACCATGCCTTGGCACTTGCCGGGGTCCCATCCCCTTCTACCAGAGACCCTCAGATCTATCCCACTCCTGCCCAGGCCCCCAAAGGCACCCTTGACACAAATGATGTAGAGCTGGCCATGCCCACCCAATAGGCCACACCCACTCCATTCACACCCACCCAGTAGGCCACACCCACCCTGGCCCCTCAAGAGCAACTGCAATGCTGATGTGGCCCTCAGTGAAATTGAGTTTGACACCCCTGTCTCTCACAGATGGTGTCGAGATCAAAAAAGTCTCATCTAAGATCTGGGCTCCAAGCCAAATCTCTTTTAAGAAATAACAAATTATAATACCAGACTTTGCCACAAGACATCATTGATGCCATTTAAGGTTTTTTAAGTCCATTTTTTTTAAAATCCTTTATCCAATTTTATTTCTTTTTTGTAGATAAAAACAAGAATGTCCAGCAAAAATAGGAAAATTTTTGGTCCCCAAGTTTCAGGAACATATAAAACCAATTAGATTAAAATTGTTCTTTTAATGCTCTAATTCCCCTGGGTAGTCAGATGCCGCTATTCTTAGACGGTGGGATAGAATTTCCCTTCCCTCTCTCCTTGCAGGGGGATAGACATTCCAAACAGCTTTTACAGGAAGAGAAGGTACTTAGGGTAAAGAGAAGATCAGATCTCACCCAGTTTTATCTGCATTGTTTTCAAAGTGCTTGATAGTAAGTTTGACTTTGGCTGTCTGCAGACTAATGACAAGCCTTATTGCTATGACTGGTCTTTCCTCCACCAGTTTGGAGAGCTGCCCAGATCAAGCAGAAGGGTTGCCACCCTCCTGCAATCAAATGGGGTCCCCTTCTTGCTCATTGCCCCTTGAGGGTGACTATTGATCCTTTCCATGGTCCCCCAGTGAAGAGAAAATGGATGTGGAAGACGGAGCTTGCCTTCTAAACATCCACAGTGACTGCATCAGCAGACCGGAAGTTCATACTGCAGTTCTTTTAAGGAGGGAACACGAAGTTAATTGGGATTCAGCTGGCTGGCAGGAATAAGTGAAGAAGAGAAGCTGGCTAGCAAAGCATATTGAACGTCCTGATAGTTTGTTTATTCCAAAGTGAGACTGTTGAAGTTTTTAGATAATCTTCTGAGAAATTATTAGCCTGAGAAATTGGCAGCTACACAAAATAGGGAGGAGATTAGAGACAAAGCCACAAGCTTTAATATCTGTAAAATGAAGGGTTAACCTAAAAACCTTGGCATAAGAAGTGATAAATCCCTGCTGCATTTCTATTCTTTTACACCTGAAAAAGGAAGAAGGAAAAATGCTTGTTTAACTGCCTTAATTGAATACTGTATAATTAGCTTTACATACTTTCATTTGAAAATGAAAGTAGAAACTTGCAACAACAGTATCTCTGTTATAAAGAAATAGAAAAAAAATCCAAGAAAAAAGAGCTAATAATTTCCCAAGGATCCCTTTGTGACGAGGATCTTCTGCACTCTAAACAAACTACAGTGTTCTTATGGTGAACAGTTAGGCAGCACAATATCTTTGAAGGCAAAAGTGCTTCTGAGTATCCAAGAGTATACATGTCATATGTAACTTTTTCTTAAAAAAAAAAAAAACTCATCTTGTCCCAGGTCTGCACTACAGCTATACAGAGCAACCACATAACATTGGGGGGGGGGAGAATTCCTTGTTTTAAGGAATTGCAAACAGATACCATATTTTTGCCATTAAATTTAAAGCCCTGCAAAGCCATAATGCTAGGTCTATTCTTCCATTTTAATGAAAAAGACTGAGTGCAAGTAAGATTACTAGAATTATCAGAAAATCAAAATTCTAGCATCATAGTAGAATCCATAAATGGCAGATCAGTTGATTATTACTGGACTTAAATGTGCTTGTAATGTTATTGGATAAGAGACAGTATGTTCTGGGATTATATAAAATCATTTGGCAACTTTTTCTTCAGGAGACATCTTGCTCTGCAACATTTGATTCAACCTTTTTAATGCCGCGACCCCCAACCGGTTGTAAATCGAAGACTACTCAACTGGTGCAGCACCGTTTGCAGAATGGGACTTTTGGCGGGCTCAGCAGGGCAAAGACAGCCTGGACAATTCCTATTGGCTTTTAAAAGCCAATAGAATTAGACTCTATTCAAGAGAGTCTATTCTATTGGCTTTCAAAAGCCAATAGAATAAAAGGGAGTAGCACAACTAAGGAAAAGGGGAAAAAATGGCAGACTGCGTTGTTTGGCGACCCCCGTGAAATGGTCGTTCAACCCCAAATGGGGTCCCGACCCACAGGCTGAGAACTACTGATTTAGATGGTTAAATTGTTAATATTTTGAATGCTATCAAAATAAAAGAACAAAGGAGACCAAAACTTTCACCTTCTTTCCTGCTTCTAGTAGCTTCCTCTATACAATCAAATCAATCCAGCAGGTTTGTGTTTCTGCAGACTAAATTAAGAACAATTTATTGTTAAAACTAGAATCTAAGTACCCTGCAGCTTATCTAATTTCAATTTGGAGTTTCAATGCTAGAATCCTGTCTGATTACAGTACTTTGTTTTCTTTTCATCTATAAACTTGAGACTTGCATCAATCATGATAGTTGTTCTAATGATCTTAAATTTAATTTTCCTGGTATTTGTTTAACCCAGAGGGTGACTAATGTTGCTCTTACTATGTTGAATGGCTAAGAGTTATGAAATTAACATTTTGAACCAACTAGTGAGTTTAGATTGATTTCTATTGTAGATCTAGCACCTTTGATGTCTCTGATAAAAAAGATTTTAAAAAGTTTCTTGCAATATATAAATAACACAAAAAAGTCAAGGAAACAGTTGGTCTACTAAAGAGAGAAGATGGCAAGGAAGTAACAGGTAGTAGAGAGAAAGCAGAGCTGCCTAACTCATTCTTTGCATCAGTCTTCACACAAAAAGAAACTATAGCCCAACTTACCAAAAACATAACTGTAAAAGACAGACTAGAAATAAAAATTAAAATAAGCAAGAAAATAGAGAACACTTGTCTGATTTTGATTAATATAAATCACCAGGACCTGATGGATTACATCCCAGAGTTCTGAAGGAGCTGGCAGATGTTATGTCAGAACTATTGTATTATAACTTTAAAAAATCTTGCAACACTGGGGAACTACTAGAGAATTGAAAAAGAGCTGACCTTCAAAAAAGGAAAAAACAAAACAAAAAACCCAGACCCAGGAAACTACAGAGCAATCAGCCTAACATCAATACCTGGGGAGATACTGAAAAAAATAATAAAAAACAGATCTGTGAACATCTAGAAACAAATAAAGTTATAACTAGTAACCCATCATGCCCAGCCAATTTTATTTCATTCTTTGACAAAGTGACTAAATTAGTAGACCAGCAAAATGCTGTGAAAATAGTATATTTAGACTTCAGCAAGGCATTTGACAAAGTAGATCATAACCTACCTCTTGGTAAGCTAGACAGCATCACCACCAGATGGATTTGTAACCAGCTGACAAACAATATGTAACAAGTAGTCCTTAGAGGTACTACATCTACATGGAGGGAAGTAAGTAGTGGGGTACCACAAGGTTCTGTCTTAGATGCAGTACTCTTCAATATCTTCATAAATAACTTAGAAGGGGGAATAGAAGGGGAACTCATCAAATTTGCAGAAGATACTAAGCTGGCAGGAATAGCCAACACCCCAGAAGACAAGCTCAGGATCCAAAAAGATCTTGACAGACTTGAACAATGGGCCCTATCCAATAAAAAGAAATTTAATGTGGAAAAAAGCAAGATTTTTCACCTAGCAGCAAAAACCAAAGGTGCAAGTACAGATTAGGTGAAAACTGGCTCAAAAACAGTAACAGTGAGAGGGAGCTGGGAGTCCTAGTGGATGATCATTTAAACATGAGTCAGCAATGTGTGGCAGCAGCCAAAAAAGCTAATACAATCCTTGGTTGTATAAACAGAGGCATAGAATCAAAATCATATGATGTATTAGTACCACTTTATAAAGCCTTAGTAACAGTGAGGACAATTAACCAATGGAACACCTTGCCTTTAGACATCATGGATGCTTTATCACTGGAAGTTTTTTAAAAGAGACTAGACAGTCACTTGTCTGAAATGGTATAGGATCTCTTGCTTAAGTAGGGAGCTGGACTAGAAGACCTCCACAGTTCCTTCCAGCTCTATTCTGATTCTGATTCTGATATTTTCCTCTTTATTGAGAATTTTTCTGTAAATTATTGAACCTAACTGACCATTTAGCTCTTATACTTGAATCAATAAACTCCAAATATCTGACTGTATTTTTCCCTGTAATACTTTATCAGCACAATTATTACAGTGAATACAATGCTTAAATTGTAACAAATCCTGAAGCTTAAAAGCATAGAGATTGATGTGTGTGATATCTCAAAAGCCACAGATAACTTTTCTTGTTCCAGTCTACTGTATATGATAATCTGAGTGCAAAGAAATTTGTTTTGTAAGAGGAACTCCCTCCATGCTTGGTTTGATAAGGAATGTTTCTGAGGTTAAAAAAAATACAACCGTGTTTTCCCGAAAACAAGATCTATTCAAAAAATAAGCCCTAGCTTGACTTTTACACATGTGCCCTACCCCCAAATAAGCCCTAGTTAAAAGCCTGCACAGCTGGCTATCCACCCATTCCACCTGGTTGTTTACAGTGCCGCTGCCATGAATGAAGCAAGGCAGGTGGGGGAGGGGGTGAAGCTGCCCCACATGTCCCACACCAACTTACCTCAGGGCCCATGTAACCAAGCCCCCCATGCCCCAACACCTTGCCTTGCCTTGCAGTGGTGGCACCAACAGCCCCATCCAGCAGAAGCCTTGTGGCCACTGGTGGGCCAGTGGCGGGCCACTTCTGTGGCTGCTCACCATTGCTCACACACATAGCCTCTGGCCTCCATTTCTCTGGCAGAGACTACCAGGAAAGTTCTCTGCAGCTGAGAACAGAGCCCTGAGTTGATGCACACATTGCCCCTGGGGCTCTGTTTCACCGGCTGAGGCCTTCAGGATTGATAGTCAAAATCTGAATCTGGGTGACAGAGAAATATTACTTCACAGTCTATTCAGAAAGCTGCAATTGGGACAACCAGATCAATCTGATTTGTGGACTGACCTGTCAGTCCCTGGGCCTATTGTCATCCTTGTCTCCTATATATTATTATTATTTGTTGGCAGTATGCCAACAAATGTCTCAAAATCTCTTTTTATTGTTTTAAATATAAAATGCTTCCCTTTCCAGCATGAGGAGGTCCCAAGTTATATTGACAGATTTTTCAATATAAAACAGAAGATATTCTTCCACTTTCAGTAGTTTGATTAAATTAATTAAAAACCACCTTAACTACTTTATTCTGCACCAAGCTCAACTTTTATGCTTGTCAAAGCATAGTTCTAGAGTTAAATGGGTGATTTAGACAATCAAGTACAACTTCTGCTTAGTGCAAGAAATATTTGTTTCTATATACCGTAAATGCCGGCGTATAAGACGACTTCCGGAAGCGCTAAACTCGGCGCCAAAGACGGGGGTCGTCTTATACGCCGAGTTGTCTTATACGCCGGAAATACTGGTAGTTTCCGGCGTATAAGACGACGTTCTAGTAATGCGGCTCAGCGATAAAGACGGGGGTCACCTTATATGCCGGTCGCCTAATACGCCGGCATATACAGTATTTTATATAGATTGAAATCAAGCACACTTATTCCCTTCCTTAAACCTGGGGATTCTATGGTCCATAGGCCACATCTGTCCAGGTAGATGTGGACGGTGAAAGTGTGGGAGCAATGGTGGCTCTCCACAACTCTCCCTGTTTTGCATATGGCCCATTGGGAAAATTAATTCTCCATCTGTGCTCTATCTTGATTAATTTAGTCTCCCACTAACTTCCATCTTTTCTTCATTCATTTTTCTGAAATATCCACATATCATTGTCCACCCATGACAAATATAACAGGGGATGAGGCAGAATGATATTTTGAGTATTTATTCTATTACTAATTATTAGATTTTTTTAAAAAAATATTTATAATACAATTAAAAGAAATATTGTATATAACGTGACATTCCAGTATATTCTTATCAAATTATTCCACATTTTACAATCAATTCTTCATCTCTGAATATACATCTAAATTTATATACAATACTTAATCTATTTCTCTATTTGCTAATCTAAAATTACATATATTTCTATCTTAACACTAGCCTATAATCCCAACCGTCCTCCTCAAATCACTCCAGCAGTAAAATTTATCCCAGGTTTTGAAATAAACTGATCTACAGTTGTCTTTCAATACCATTGTGAGCCTGTCCATTTCCGCACATGATAATATTTTATATAGTGTCTCTTCCTCTGTGGGAATTTCTTTGCTCTTCTATTTTTGCACGAACGCTAGCCTAGCTACAGTCAAGATATGTAACAGCAAATAGATTGTTCCCTTATTGTATTTCTCTGTAGTTATTCCCAACAGGAAAAGTTCAGGTTTTAACTCTAAGTCCAACATTAATACTGTATATCTTTCAGCCATCTTTGTATCCTATTCCAATACTCACAAGCCTTTGAGCATTCCCACCACATATGATAATATGATCCTATTGCTGTTTTACATTTCCAGCATAAAGGTGAGATATTTGGACCCATTTTGGCTAACCTTACGGGTGGGAAGTGCCATCTATAAAACATCTTATAGAGCAGTTGTTCTCAACCTTTCTAATGCCGCGACCCCATAATACAGTTCCCCATGTTGTGGTGACCCCCAACCACTTATACATCACCGGGTGCCAGGGTCGTGGCCAAAGAAAAGGGGGGAAAAATGGCGGACTGCATTGTTTGGCGACCCCCATGAAATGGTTGTTCGACCCCAAATGGGGTCCCGACCCACAGGTTGAGAACCACTGTTATAGAGATTTTCCCTGTACGAGGTAGCTAGAGTGAGTTTCCTATTTCTTTCCCACAGTTCTTGCCAAATATGCAGATCGATACTGAAACCAAAATCCCTACTCCAAATTAGCATAGTCTCCTTGACCTGTTCTTCATATATTGCCTGATCTAAAAGAAAGTGATATATATTTTTAATCATTTTATCCTCAGGCCCTAATAATATTTTGTCTAGTTTTGTCGATTCTATTTTTATACCCCATTCTTTTTTGTCTTTCCTATATCTTGCTTGTAGTTGAAGGTATGCCCACCATTCTAATTCTATCCCTGCATCTTGAAGATTTTTCCTCAATTTTAATTCTCCTCTCTCATCTAATATGTTTTTATAAGTTATTACTTTCCCTAACTGGATAAACATTGGGTGTATATACATTTCTAATTATTAGATTTAAATCTTTTTGAATCTAAAAATTTATGTACTGGATGCTTTATATGCATCATTAGTTGCATTTCAGATTAATTATTTCACAGAAAATGCTACTATTTGAAACTAAATAAACCTATTTAGCAACCACAACTCTATATATGCATTGGAATTGGAGGAGAGATGTGAAAAGGATAATTTACAGTTTTATATGATGTTTGTAGTTGAGTTACTTATTACCAAATATTTTTTTCTTAAAGTGCCATAGTCTTAGCAGCAAAAATAAGATGTCACATTTTCAATTATAATTAAATATTAGTTTAAAAGTAACTGAATAGTCAAACAGTAAGAGGTGGTTTTTACATTTATTGGTGATTTATCCTATCTATATTCTTTTCATCTATTAGTCTTTTCAACTTATATAAAAGTCAAGTTTTCCCCAGTCCCTGAATAGCAGGTCTGTGTATAATGGTAGGTGCTGATGAAATTGTTTACAAAAAAGATTGGCTCATCAATGAAGCAAAGAATGGATATTAACTTCTTTTTCTCTGTTTGTCAGCTTGTAACCTGTTTAAGAAATGGCCAATAGCAATGAAATTCAATCAAACATCCTATACAATTCTTCCTTTTCCTAATCATTGGCAGAGGATTCAATCTCAATAAAAGAAAATGAACTACTTATCATATAAATGAGGAGAAGGTAATTAATGGTTTCAAATTTTAGCTGAAGATAGTTCTTATTAAGAAACAAGCTTAAATTAAGGGGTTGTTATACATTTGATCTTATTCAGTGTTTTTCTTTAAAGCTTTGAACTGCATAGTTTCCCATCCTCTATTTCTTCATAGAAATTGATAGAATGGTTAACATTGTTTTAAATATATTTAAAATATGTATCATAACTTGAGGAAGTATATGAAAAATAAAACTTAAAACACAGTTTAAATTCTCTGAAAATAAAGCATTATACTTTGAAAATCCCTTTTGCCAAAGCTGCTTTAGGCTACTAGCTACATAACCACAACCTCTGTCTTCTTTTTCTGATTTCACCCAAATATATTTCTCTTTAAATTAATGTAAACAAATAAGATATTTTAGAACTTATTAATTATTAAATACATTAAAATATAATAGTTGTTATTACCAAAATGTTTAACGATGTCTGGGAGATTGTTTGTTTGTTTGTTGTGTCTTTGAGTCTGTCTTGACTCCTGGCTATTGCCTGTACAAGTCACTGCAATTTTCTTGGCAACACTTTCAGAGTAGTTTGCCCTTGCCTGCTTCCTAGGGCTGAGAGAGAATACTGGCCCAAGATCATCCAGCTAGCTTTGGGCCTAAACAGAGAGTAAAACTCACAATTTCTTGGTTTCTAACCTGTTGTCTTAACCACTATACCAAAATTTTTAATCATGTTATTAATCAAATAATAGTAGCCCTGTTACAAAAGATTGAGCTCCTAGAATTAATACTAGTCCATTTTTAAAGCTGTAAATCCATTTCTAATGATTCTGTGAATTATGGAAGAAAATGATAGAATTTTGGCTTCAGGACAGTGCAATGGTTCAGCAGTTAAGATGCTGGGCTTGTTGGGTGGAAAGCCAGCAGCACAGGTTCAAACCCGAGTGCTACATGGCAGGGTGAGCTCTCGTCCTCACCCAGCTCCTGCCAACCTAGCAGTTCAAAAGCATGCAAATGTGGGTAAATAAATAGATATTAATTTGGTGGGAAGGCCACATGATCATGGAAATGTTGTTAGACAGCATTGTAATAGCCATGAAATGGAGATGAGCACTGCCCCTTATATCAACAAAGAGTACTGGAGGAAAATCCACAGGTACTCCTTAATCTTTTTTTTAACCTTATCTCAATCTTATTCCAGAATTGTGATATATATGTCAGAATCCAATTATATTTCATTTCTAGTTATCTACTATGGAAAAAACCCATTTCTGCTCTCTCTGGATTCTGTCATACTACAAAGGGGAAGGGGGAGGATCAGGGGGTTTTATGGCTCTCACTTCCTTCATTAAACTTCAAAAGGACTGGATGTTTATTTTCACCAAGAGGACTGACCATAACAATATGTCCATTGACTTGCTCTCTGAAGTCTCCCTTTTGCCGGCAGTAAGGGAAAAGCAGGGGGGGGAACAATGCAGCACCTGGGGTGTGGAAAAAGAGAGGATGAAGATCGTTGCCCAAAAGAACTGTGGGATGGGGATCTGCTTGGGAACACTTAAAACATTGAAGGATGGGAGAGAATTCCTCAGATCCTATCTAGCACACCTGCTATAATTTTCTCTTAATAAAGATGCCTGTTGGAAGAGATATTCCAAGAATTCTGTCTTCTTAAATGTAAAGTGAGGTGGGTCCTTATATTAGACAGAATCTGAGAAAATAGTCCACCTGGAAGGGAGAACCTTGCTTGGAGACCTTGCAAAATATACCATGTCAGACGACAGAGCAGGGAAGAGAGAAAGCCCCCCGGAGAGTGAGCCGCTGCCCCGACTGAAAACCTGCCAGATGTCAGGATCTGAGAAGTCAGATTGCTCAGGAGAAGAGGTGGTGAAGATGCGCGACCACAAACCTCGGTGGTCAATGGGCATTGGAAAGAAAGGTGAGTGGGAAAAGAAATCAAGAAAGGTGACCCTAAGATGGAGACATGTGCCATCTGTAAAACATTTTGTACATATTTTCTTTATACGTAGTCGCCATTGTCAGTTTATAGTTTCTTTCCCATAATTGCTGCCATCTATCTCAGTGGTTCTTAACATTTCTGAACGAATTGCCCCCTTGAGCCAATGAGGAAGTTGTCATCACCCCCCTCCCCCAACATAACCTCTCAATCACAACAGAGGAAATAATTCTTTGATTTATGCAAACACTTTTTTTGTTTTCTTTAAAATTGTCATCAGGACATATCGATGCAAATAATTTATTTCCAGTCTTTTTCCCACATCTCCCATATACTGGCCAATGGCGCGCCACTGTATGGGTAGAGGCTGCTGCGCAACACGCATGAAGGTAAGCGATGCGTATTCACATATGTACAGCATTCTGTACTGAAGCTAGCTGGAGGAACATTTGAAAACACAATTCAACCCACTAAGAGCGAGCGATCTGATGTTTTTGTATGACAGATATACAGCAATTCACTGTATGAAAAAGTCTCAAAAGTGTCCCCAAAACATCTCGCTACATCGCCCCCATATCACCCCCTTTTCGTTCCTTCGCCCCCCTGTCGCCCCTTTTTGTTCCATCACTCCCCTGAAAAATGAAATCGCCTCCTGGGGGGGCAATATCGCCCAGGTTAAGAACCACTGATCTATCTAATTCAATTGTGTATCCAAAATTCCTTATCCATTTTATCATTGTCTCTTTCACTTGTTCCTCCACTAATTCCATATGTAGTAGATAACTATACATTTTTAATCCATTTTTCTTCCATTCCTGTGAGTATTTCATCTAACTCTGTTGTCCCCAAATTAACACCATCTATTTTAACATCTTTTTCATATCTAGATTGTATTTGCATTCTCATGTACCAATCCATCTTTATTCCTTGTTCCTCTAATTGTTGTTTGGTTTTCCCCCATATCTGTTAGTAAGTCTTTATATCTTATAAAGTTTCCCATGTTAAGCATATTGGGGTGTTTTAGTGCCTCCATAGTTGAGAGCCAATTTGGAATCTTCAAATAATGCTTTCTCTTTATTTTCTCCCAGACCACAAATAAAGAATTCCTTATAGGGTGTCTCTGGAAATAACTATGTATTCTGTTTTTTCCATACCATATGAAAGCATGCCATGCCAACTGCAAATCATGTCCCTAAAATATCAATAATTTCGTATTCCTCAGTAAGATCCATTCTCTCATCCATGATAATGCTGCAGCCTGATAGTACAATTCCCAATTAGGTAGACCAAACCCATCTCTCAGACTTGTATCTTGTAACATTTTTAGATTAATCCTTGCTTTTTTTCCCTGCCAAATATACTTCAAGATAATTTTATTAAGCCCCTCAAATATTTCTTATCTTATTGGTATTGTTGAAAACAAAAACAATAATCATGGTAATATATTCATTTTGATTATCACAATCCTTCCCATTAATGATAGTGGTACATTTTTCCATTTATCCAAATCTACTTCAATTTGTCTTTTCAATTTATGATAATTATCCTCTTTAATTGTTGTGCATCTTGCTGTCAAGTGGATCCTTAAATATTTTACCTTCTTTACAATCTGTATATGTAATTTTCCCAGCAGTTTTTCAGTAATATTTTTCACTAACATTTTGGTTTTATCTTTATTAATTTTCAACTCTGCTACCTCACCATAATTTTCTATTTGTTCTATTAATACAGGTCCTGTCTCTAATGGTTCCTCCAAGATAAATACTAAATTGTCTGCGAATGCTTGTAGCTTATATTTTTCCCTCTTAATTTCCATCCCCCTTTATGTCATTATTCTGTCTTATATGTCTGTTTAGTACTTCTAATGTCAAGACAAACAATAGTGGAGATAGGGGACATCCCTCTCTTGTTCCCTTCATAATATTAATCTTCTCAGTCCTATCTCCATTTATCATTACTTTGGCTGATTGCTTATTATAAATTGTTTTGATTACATTTATAAATTTTTCCCCAAAATCCATAGTCTGTAATTGGCTTATCATGAATTGCCAGTTCACATTGTCAAATGCCTTCTGTGCATCCAGGAACATCAATGCCATCTGTTTCTCGGGGTGTGTTTCATAGTATTCTAACATGTTCAATACAATTCGCATATTGTCTCTAATCTGTCTTTTGGGTAAGAAACCATTTTGATCCAATTGTATAAATTCATTTAAAAACTTTTAAAGTCTTTCTGCCATTATTGATGCAAATATTTTATAGTCCACATTCAGTAGGGAAATCAGCCGTTAGTTCTTTATTTTCCATGTTTCCGTTTCTTCCTTTGGTATCAGGTTAATAAGAGCTTCTGACCATGAATCTGGTATCTTAGCTTCAAAAAGAAGTTCATTATAAAGTTCCAACATTACATTGCCTAACGCTTCTTGAAATGTCTTGTATAGCTCTGCTGTTAATCCATCTGGTCCTGATGTTTTACTAATTTTTTGTCTGTTGGTTGCTTCTATTAATTCCATCATTATTTCCCCTTCTAATAATGTTTTAAATTTCTCCGGTATTTTAGGTATCTCTGTTTCTTCCAAGAATTGTTTTATCCTATCATTTGAAACTGTTTGTTACTTGTATAAGTTCTCATAATATTCCCAAATTATTTTTTTCTTTTCTTCATTTCGATGTTATAAAATCCCCTCAGCATCTTCCATTTGTTTAATCCATCTCTTCTCTTTCTCCTTTTTAATTTTATATGTCAACTGTCTCCCTGGTTTGTTTGCATGCTCAAAAAAGTTTGCTTAGCTGCGTTTATTTTCATTGCCACTTCTTCATTTTCTATTGTTCATTTTATGTTTGTTCAGCTCCATTAAATTTTTAATCTTTTTGTTTTGTGTATCTTTCTGTAATTCTTTCTCAAGTGTCTTATATTCTTCGTCCAGTTTTCCCTTATTTTGTATTTTCTGTTTGTTCTTTTTCCCCAAATAAGTCATAGCAAGTCCTCTCATGTACGCTTTCACCGTATCCCAAACATTTTGAAGTGAAGTATCTTCTTTTTTGTTTTCCTTAAAAAAGAAAAGTATTTCTTTTTTCATATATCGCTGAAAATTTTTTTCATTCAATACAGTTTGGTTTAATGTCCATCTTGTTCTCTTTTTTTGTCCTTTCCATATGATTGTAACTGGGTTGTGATCTGCCCATGTGCTTGTTTCTATGGCTATATTTTGTATATTTGTAAATAAATCTGTTGACATCCATATCATGTCAATTCTTGACCAGGACAGGTGTCTTTTAGAATAGAATGTATATTGCTTCTTTTCCAGATATTTTTCTCTCCAAGCATCAAGTATATTTAATTCATCCACCATATTATAAAAGGATTTAGGGAGTGTTCTTCTTAGAGTCTTTTTTTTGTATTATAATCCAGCTTAGGCTTTACAATAGCATTAAAATCTCCAATCATACATATGCTTTCATATTCCAGTTCTATTATTTTCTTATGTAATTTTAAATAGAAATTCTCTTGATTTTCATTTGGAGCATAAATTGTATCTGAAAAGGGATGAGAGAGAAAAAAGAAGGAGAGAGAGAAGAGAGTAAAGAAGAGGGAAAGAAGTAGGAAAGTTGGAGGAGAAGAGGAGAAGTGGGGAGAAAGCGGAGGAGAGTGTTGAAGGAAAGAGGAGAGGAGAAGAAGAAGAGGGAAGTAGGAAAGAAAGAGAAGAGAAAAAGAAGGTAGAGAAGAAGGAGTGTGGATACAGTGAAAGGGGAAATGGGCAAGCAATACCAAAAGTCATGTGTATGTATTTATTTCATTTTATTAAAAGTATCTTACATATAAGAATGTAAAAAAGAATGTATGTTAACATGTGATAAATATCACGGTATATGTATGGGGGAGAGTTGGGAAAAATAAAAATTGATAAATAAACAAGGGGAAAACAGTTCAAAGAGCAAGCAGATAGAGGAAGTGGAGAGGTTACATAGTAGCATTAAAGCAAAAGGCCATTACACATACAATCCCCCAAAAGCCTCCCTCCTCCCCCCAGGAGTTTGGCAGAACCCAGAGAGAGGAAAAGGAAACAAAAGGAATAGGAAAAGCCCCCCCATAAAAGAAATGGGTTCTGACATGCTGCCCCCCCCTTAAAAGAAAGAGAGATCCAATTGTAAAAGACAGAAAAGGAGAGAAAAAGAATGATTAGTCTGGTTTCTCATGGTACATAGCATGGAATTTACTAAGTAGCCTAGGGGCCTTAATATGGCGTTTAAGGATCCATTTGTTCTGGGATGGAGGCAAATGCTTCCAAGCAACTAGATATTGAGTAGTTCCACGATGTTTCCTACAGTCTAAAATGTCTTTAATCTCAAAATGCTGCTCCCCTTCTACCATGATTGGAGGAGGAGAGGGGCTGCTACTGGCCTTAAGAGTGAGTTCAGTTCATGCTTTAAAAGGCTGGTGTGAATTACAGGGTGAACCTGTCTAAATGTCTTAGGGAGCTCTAGCTCAACTGTCACTGGATTGATTATCCTTTTAATAGGGAAAGGTCCCACAAATTTTGGTCCTATTTTCTTTGAGGGTTTTAGGGATTTTAAATATTTTGTAGATAAGCATACTTTGTCTTCTACTTGAAATGGTTTGGGCTCAATTAATTTTTTATCGGCTTGGAATTTATATGCCTCCCTACCTCATCTAAACCTTTCCTTACAACCAGCCAGGTGTTTTGGAGTTGTGCAATCCACTCTTTCAAAGAGGGTTCGGTGGAGGGTAGTTCAGGCATCAGGTTAAAACTCTGTCCTGTTGCTACTTGGAATGGAGTGTAGGCTGTGCTGGAATGTATTGTGTTGTTATAGGCAACTTCTGCAAATGGAAGCAGGTCGGTCCAGTTGTCTTGTTGGTAGTTTATAAAGCATCTTAAGTAGTGCTCCAGTACTGAGTTCAAACATTCCATCTCAGCATTCATTTGAGGATGATGACTAGATGATAGCCCCTGGGTGGTCCCCAAAAGTTATAGAAATGCTTTCCAAAACTCTGAGGTAAATTGCACCCCTCTGTCTGATATAATCCATTGTAGAGGTCCATGTAGTTGATAAATATGCTGTACAAACAGCTTTGCTAAAGCTTTTGCAGTGGGGATTTTTGGGCATGGGATAAAATGCATCTGCTTGGAAAATAAGTCCATCACAATCCAAATCACTATATTTCCCCTGCTTTCTGGTAGCTCTACAATAAAGTCCATAGAAATCTCCCTCTGGGGAGCTGATGGGGTAGCTACAGTTTAGTCCTGCAGCTTTCCCTTGTCTTCTTTTGGCTGCTGCACATATTAGGCAATTAGCCACATAGCTTTCAATGTCCTTTTTTATTGTCAGCCACCAAAATTGCTGTTTCACCAAATGGAGCATTTTCACGAACCCAAAATGTCCAGTGGATTTGGAGTCATGGCAAAGCTTCATGAATGTTAGTCTTTGGCTCTTTGGAATGTAGAGTTTTTGTCAGAATCCAATTATACTTCATCTCCAGTTATCAAATATAGAAAACCCCAATTCTGCCTTCTCTGGATTCTGCCATAAGAGGGAGAGAAGGGCTTTATGGCCCTCACTTCCTTCGGTATACTTCTAAGGAACTGAATGTGTGTATTGCAAAAGAACTAACCATAAGAATGGGGCCGTTTTCCTTTCATGTAGTTTCTTTGAAGTCTCCATCCAGCCGAGCAGTAATGAAAAGGGGGGTGGAAGTGTAATGCCTGAGACTGTAGCTGAAAGAGTGGGTTGATTGGGAAAGTACAATTCTTGCTGCCGTTAGTACGAGTATTAAATATCTGCAATCTTTCTCATAATTAGCTCCTATTATTCCTAACAAAAATAATTCTATTTGTTTTTTAGTCATTTTCTCCAACCATAAATCTTTTTGCTTTAGGGCATGTCCACCAGATATAATAATAAGTATGTGGTCTTTGTTTGCATTTCCAACAATTGTTTGAAGTATTTTTGAACATTTTTTCTAATCTCACTGGTGTCATATACCATCTATAAAACATTTTATATAATTTTTTTATATGCCACTGCTTTAGTTAATTTAATATTTCTTTCCCATAGCTTTTGCCAATCTTCTAATTCTATATTATATCCAAACTTCTTTGCCCATATTATCATTGTTTCTTTTACTTGTTCTTCCTCCATCTTTAAGTTTAACAGAAATCTATAGAGTTTCTTAATAAACTTTTCATCTGTTTTTAATAGTATCTGGTCAAATTCTGTTTGTTCTTTATAAAAATCCCATTGTTTTAACATCTTTTTCATGTCTCATTTGGATTTGCAAATATGGTCACCATGATAGATCAATATCTTATTCTTGTAAATCTTGTCTGTCTTTCAATTTTCCTTCATTGAACAAAATATCTTTAAGTCACAACTTTATCGTAGTTAATTAAATTTGGGTAAGCAAAAGCTTCCATTGTTGAAAGCCATTAAGGTATCTTAATATAAATTTTTTCTTTTATTTTTTCCTATTCTGAAAGAAGTGCATTCCTTATAATATGGTTTTGAAAGTATCTATGTATTTTATTCTTCACATACCACAGAAAGGCATGCCAACCAATTTGTAGGTCATGCCCTTCTAGGTACAATAGTCTTTTATCTCTAAGCATTATTCATTCTTTAAGCCATGTTGCTTGATAGTATAGTTGCTTGATAGTATAACCTCCAGTCCGGCAGTCCAAATCCTCCACTTTCTTTCACTTCTTGTAGCATTTTCACTTTAATTCTAGCTTTCTTTCATTGCCAGATAAATTTCAATATTATTGTATTCAGTTCACCAAAAAAGGCTTTTCCCAGCCTTACAGGAATCATTTGAAATAAAAAGAGTACTTTTGGTAAGATATTCATTTTCACTGTTGCTATTCTCCCCAACATTGAAAGTTGGAATTTTTTCCACTTTTCCAAATTCAATTTTATTTGTTTTAGCAGTCTTACATAGTTATCTTCTTTTATTGTTACACATCTTGCTGTTAGATTAATTTCCAAATATTTAACCTTTTTAACTATTTGAAGATTTGTTTTTTTGTTAGTTGATTTTTTTGTTTTTCTGTTAGATTCTTTGTTAGCACTTTAGTCTTTTCTTTGTTTATTGTCACTTCTCCAAATTTTTCTATTTCCTCCAGACATTTGGTGCTTGTTTCCAATGGATCTTTCAATATAAAAATCAAATAATCTGCAAATGCTTGTAGTTTATATTTTTCATCTTTTATCTCCAGTCCTTTAATTTCTATATCTTGTCTAATATTTCTATTCAGTACTTCCAATGTTAGTATAAATAGTAATGGAGATAATGGATATCCCTGTCTTGTGCCATTTTTAATATTGAAGTTTTCTGTAAGATCTCCATTTACACTTATTTTTGTTTACAGTACATTGTTTTGATTACATTTATAAAGTTTTTTCCAAAGTCCATTTCTGCAAATTGCTGAAACATAAATTGCCAGTTTACATTGTCAAACGCTTTCTGTGCATCAAGGAATATTAAAGCCATCTGTTTCTCTGAATGAATTTCATAGTACTCTAACACATCAAGAATCATTCTTAAATTATTTTTATCTGTCTTTTAAGTAGAAAACCATTTTGGTCTGTATGTATAAATTCAATCAAACATTTCTTTAGTCTTTCTGCCATTATTGAGGCAAAGATTTTGTAATCTACATTTAATAGTGATATTGGTCTATAATTCTTTATTTGTGTTAAATCGGAGTCTTCTTTGGGTATTAAAGTAATATTGGCTTCAGTCCATGCATTTGGTATTTTAGCCTCCAGGAGAATTTCATTACACAGTCCTTTCAGGATTGGACTTAATACATCTTGTACTGATTTATAAAACTCTGCAGGTAATCCATCTGGGCCAGGAGTCTTATCCTTTTTTTTTTTTTTTGCTTTTTTATAGCCTCTATAATCTCCATCATTGATATTTTTCCATTTAATATGTTTCAAATATTCTCTGGAATTTTTGGTAAGTCTGCTTTTTTAAGTATTGCTGTATCTTTTCTTTTGGAATTTCTCTGCCTTATAAAGTATCTCATAATAAACTTTAATAATTTTTTTAATTGTATCATTTTGAAATTGTAATTCACCTTTTGAATCTTGCAGCTTGTTTACCAATTTTTTTTCTTTTTCTTTTTTCAATCTATATGCTAATCATCTCCCTAGCTCAGTGGTTCTCAACTTTTCCCACGACCCCATAATATAGTTCCTCATGTTGTGGTGACCTCCAACCATAAAATTATTTTTGTTTCTACATTGCCGGGTGCCGGGGGTGTGGCCACGTAGGTGTGACCAAGTGGTGTGGCTACCAAGTGGGTGTGGCTACCAAGTGCCGAGGTGGTGCAGCAGTTAGAATGCAGTACTGCAGGCCACTTTAGCTTACTGTGTTCAGTAGGTCAGCGGTTCAAATCACACCGGCTCAAGGTTGATTCAGCCTTCCATCCTTCTGGGGTAGGTAAAATGAGGACCCAGATTGTTGGGGGCAATGTAAATATGTATACATTGCTTACTGGTGTACACCGCTTAGAGAGTGCTTGCACTTAAAGTGGTATATAAGTCTCATAAATAAATAAATAAATAAGTGGGCATGGCCAAATGGGCATGGCCACCAAGTGGGCATGGCAAGAAAGACAACCTCAGCCACCATTAATGCTGTGCCACCACTGCATGTATTTTAATGCATGTTTACCCTGCCTTTAAATGTGGGACCAAAATTTACAGAAAGTTAGTAAATAATAAATAAGAACAGGCTGCTTTCATTTGCACGATAGATTATAGTGGGGACCTGGAGGGATTTTCTTTCAGTGAAGATGAAAGAAAGTATATGAAAGAAAGGGAATAAAAAGCAAAGCAGAAAGGAATAAGAGTGAGAAGTGGCATGTAGGTTATAGGTTTCATGGATCAGAAATAAACAAAACAATTCAATCAGTTTTAAGAGAATAAATGGCAACAAATGGAAGATTCAAACTAGTTTTAAGGGAATAAAAAGAAATAAATGGAAGTATTAAACCACTTTAAACAATAAATGGAAGAATCAAAGCAGTTTATAAAAGGAAATAAATATCAGCAAACACGAATGCTTTAACCAAATTTTTGTAGCCCAGATGTGATAGCCTCCTCAGAGATTACATGCATATTTGTGCAGTTGTGCATTAGAATAGCACAAAATGTTGGTTTCAAATAATTTTATTGTGCAATAAATGAATGAATAAATGAAGCAACGTTGATCAACTCCCCTGACCCTCTCATTTGCTAACAAAGTTAATAGCACGTGGGAGTCCACCCACTCTTTGCTATCAGGTTGGGTTCTCTTAACCTGCCTAACCCACGGTCAAAAGCTGCAGCGGCTCCTCCTCCTCCTCCTCCTCCTCCTCCTTTCCCCTTCCTTGACACAACCAGGAGGAGTTGGGCAGCGCTTGACACCAGAGCCTTGGCTAATCTGATGGCTCTACTTCGCTGGAAGCAAAAGCACGGTAAAATAAGTGGGCTCGACCTCTCTAGGCACCAGGCTCCATGGCAATGTAGCTCTGCCCTCTTCTCTGGCTTCAAGGGTCTCTTGCTGAAGAGAGAGAGAGAGAGAGGCAGTGGAAAGGCGACCGGCTTGCTTATCAGAAGAGGATGGATGGACGGCAGGCAGCCAGCCTGGCTCGCCTGGGCTGTCATGTGTTGCCTGCAACATTCAGAAAGCTCTTTTCCCCCCACATGCGCCACTTCTCCTTACTCCCTGCGTGGCTGAGGATGCGAGACTCCCGCCTGGTGGGCTGCCTGGCTCTTTGTTCGCCGCGACCCCTTGCTACAGCCCACTGTGCCAGCTGCTGGGCTGGGAGGGGGTTGCTGAACCCTTTGCATGGGATGGCCACCACTGCCTCTGGCCCCGGTCAATCTCTCTGCTGCTGTGCCTGCTGTTGGGAAAAATGCCCCGGCAGGAACTGCCTTTGCTGGAACGCTGGGAGGAAGCTCGCGACTACGACATCGACCACACCACCAAAACCACCAGCTGGGTTGACCCGCAGGACAGGTGAGGAAGGATGGACCAGAGGAGGCCGAGCCAGTCAGCTGGGGAGGAGCCTGCGCTCTAAGGCGACAGGTGCCTGGAGCAGGTTGTGCCTTGGTAGGGATAGGAATGGAAGAACTTGGCCACAGAAAGTACGTGGGCCCAGGAATGTGTGTGCATGTTTGTCTGCTCGTCAGGTCACTCTCTCCCTCCCCCTAGTATTGTTCCTGGCAGGTCAGGATGGTTTGAGAGCAATCTCTGAAGATTTGGGCCAGTATTAGGCAGGTGGAAAGGGCGCAGGGTGGGCTGCATGAGGGGAAGCCAGCTGCAAATTTATGGGAAATGCTGTTGGCCGTGGGGTGTTTTCTAGCCACTGGGCCGGGCTCTTTGGCCTCGGCCTTCCCCAGTGGCCCCCGGCTTGTCTGCTGCGATGAGGGGAGGCCAGCTGCAAAATTACGAGAAGTGCCGGTGGCTGCGGGGTGTTTTTTAGCCACTGGGCCAGCTGCAAAATTGCAGGAAATGCAGGCAGGGTGTTCTGGGGCCACTGGGGTGTCCGGTGGCCAAGCAGAGAAACCTCAGCAGCATGCCAGAGACAAAACTTACTGCTTTTGCTTGTTCTCTCTCTTGCTTTCTGCCGCTTGTTCTCTCTCGCTTTCTGCCGCTTGTTCTCTGTCTCGCTTTCTGCCACATGCCTTGAAACTGAAACTCCCTTAGTTTATATAGAAAAAAGCTTTGCATGCACAAAGAGGAGGGAGGCAGGATCGGATCTGCGTGCCACCTGTGGCATGTGTGCCATAGGTTCGCCACCACGGGTCTATTCTATTGGCTTTCAAAAGCCAATAGATTCTATTGACTTTCGAACGCCAATAGAATAGAGTCCCTTGAATAGAGTCTATTCTATTGGCTTTCAAAAGCCAATAGAATAAGAGGGAGTAGCACAGCTAAGAAAAAGGGGGAAAAATGGCGGACTGCGTTGTTTGGTTACCCCCATCAAATGGTCATTTGGCCTCAAATGGGGTCACGACCCACAGGTTGAGAACCGCTGCCCTAATTTGTTGGCATTTTCAAAGAAATTCTGTTTAGCCCTTTTAATCTGTTAAGCTATTATTTCCATCTTGGCTAAATTTAATTTATGTTTTATTATCTCCATTTATTTCTTACATATTTTCTTTTGTGGATCTATTTGCAATTCTGATTTCTGAATTTTTCCTTCAACTTTAACTGTTGTTGTTTCTTTTCTTTATTCTTTTTAGTGATATAAATTATAGCTAACCCTCTGAAATATGCTTTAGCTATATCCCACACATTTTGAAGCAATGTTTCTTCTTTCTTGTTTATTTTGAAGAAAAAATCTATTTCCTTTGTTATTAGTTGTAAAAATTCTTTTTCTTTCAATATAGATTTATTCAAGGACCATCTTAGTTTTTTCTTAGTTCCTCTCCAAGTCATCTTTATTGGGTTATGATTTGCCCAAACATTAGGGTAAGGACCGACTTCAATCCCACATCTTAAGAAAGCAGAACTCTTGGAAACAATTTCTTCCAACAGAAACTTTTATTAAAAGTAGTTAGCAGGCATAATAGACAGCATCTGAGGTATTCTTTACAGATCGATACTTTAAAGGGTCCCCAAGCAAACTCCACCCCACAGTTCATCCGGACAGTTCAGATCAGCCAATTCCCAAGTGTTAGTCCATCATGAGAAAGGGAAGATAGCATCAGTCTGTCTCCATTTATAGTACTATGTTCCACAGCTCTTCACACCTCCTTTTGGGACCAAAGAAATAAGCCAGGTTCTGGATGTTTATACTTCTTCCCCCCCTTCCTAACTGCCCAGTTAGGGAGAAGAAAGTTTAGAGAGATGCATAGTAAAGGGGCAATTTGTTACATTGTAATGGCCAGCAGACACAAAAGGTTACATTGTAGTGAATAGAGGAAATGAACGCAATAACCCCGAATGCATATCCCCCCCTCCCCCTTGGGAGTATGGCAGAATCCAGGGGAAGGTAAGAGTTGGTTTTAGATCTGAGGAGATAAATATAAATGAAATATAAATGGATTCTGACATCCTGCCTCCCTTAAAAATAAGAGAGATCCACCTATAGAGAAACAAAACAGCTATAGAGGTTAGTCTGGTTTGTTGGGATATTCTGTATGAAACTTCTTTAGCAGTTTAGGTGCTCTGACATGACGTTTATGGATCCACTCGTTTTGTGAGGATGGAAGGTGTTTCCATGCTACTAGGTGTTGAGTTGCCCCATGATACTTCCTAGAATCTAGGATTTTTTTTATCTCGAACTGTTGTTCTCCTTTAACCATGATTGGGGATTGTTGTTCTCTTTTTAGCAAGCTGCCTGAGATTTTTGGGTAGTTCTAATTCTACTGTTACTGGGTTTATGATTCTTTTAATTGGAAAAGGTCCTATATATTTTGGGACAAGTTTTTTATAGGGTTGTAGGGATTTTAGGTATTTTGTAGACAAATATACCATTTCTCCTACACTGAATGGTATGGGTTCGACCCTCTTTTTATCTGCTTGTGCTTTGTATGCTTGCCTAGCTTCATCTAAGGCTTTTCTAACTATTGGCAGGTGTTTTGTAATTGTGCTATCCATTCTTTCAGTGATGGCATTGCCAGTTTGTTTGGGATTAGTTGTGGCATAGGGTTGAAACTTTGACCAGTGGTTATTTGAAAGGGAGTGTAGCCTGTGCTGGAGTGGACTGTGTTATTGTAAGCAACTTCTGTGAAAGGGAGTAGGTCTGTCCAATTTGTTTCCTGGAAATTAATAAAGCATCTTAAAAATTGCTCAAGTACTGAGTTAGAACATTCAGATTGTCTATTATATTGAAGATGATGACTAGATGACAGTCCCTGAGTGGTTCCTAAGAGGGATAAAAATTTCTTCCAAAATTCTGATGTAAATGGCACTTCCCTATCAGATATGATGCCTTGGGGTGCCCCATGCAGTCTGTAGATGTGCTACATGAATAGTTTCGCTAAGATTTCATGTTGGGAATCTTTTAGCAAGAGATAAAGTGCACCTGTTTGGAAAGCAATGGAAAAAACCCAGATGAGAGTGTTTCCATTGCTTTCTGGTAATTCCACTATAAAATCCATGGCTATTTCTTTCTAGGTGGCTGAGGGATTCGCCACTTGTTGCAACAGTCTGGGTGATTTCCCTTGCAACCTCTTAGCAGCTGCACATATTGGGCAGCTGGCCACATAACATTCTATATACTTTTTCATGGATGACCACCAAAATTGCCTTTTAATTAAATGTAATGTTTTTTACAAATCCAAAATGCCCTGCTGATTTTGTATCATGCATAACTGCATAAAAGTGACCCTCTGGGTGGTTGGTATATACAACTTTTCCCCCACCCATGGCAGTCCATCCTTGATTGTGCACACGTGTCTATTTTTCTGGAACCATTCATGTGTTTCCAAAGTTTTCCGGAATTTGGTTCCAGTTTGGCTACCCAGCTGCGGCTTTAATTTAGCTTGGGCTCTGGTGGTTACTGGTGCTGCCAGTTGTGGTTCAGGCATGAGTGGTTTAGAATCGGTGGCTTGCATGCTGTTATATTGGGGCATGCGAGACAGTGCATCTGCCAGGAGGTTCTTCCCCCCCCCTCCCCGGCAAGTGCTTGACTGTGAAACGGAATTGGTGAAAATGCTGGGACCAGCGGTCTTTCTTGGGAGTAAGCTTCCTGGGCCTTTTTAAGGCTTCCAGGTTTTTGTGGTCCATCCAGACCTGAAAAGGGATTTTATTCCCTTCAAGCAAATGGCACCATGTAAATAATGACCAATGCACCCCGTATGCCTCTTTTTCCCACACATCCCAGCGCTGTTCTGTTTTGGTGAATTTCTTGGACGTATACACACAAGGTTGCAATACCTCTTTGTCATTTTGTTGTAATAGTACAGCCCACTGCCACATCGCTTGCATCCACCTGTATTACGAAAGGTTTATCTGTGCCTGAGTGCCTCAGTACGGGTTCAGCAGAAAAAAATCTGTTTAACCTCTTGAATGCCGCTTGGCATTCCATTGTCCATTTTAGTGGCTGGCTAGGTTTCACTGAGGATTCTCCCTTTGTTTTTAGTAAGTTTGTGGGGGGCAGGGCTATTTGGGGGAACAAGGATGAATTGGCAGTAAAAGTTTGCGAAACCCAGGAGACTTTGAAGCTGCTTCCTTGTGCGAGGTGGTGCCCATTATAGTACTGCTCTGACCTTCTTGGAGTTCATTTCAATGCCCCGTGGGGATATGGATAAGCCAGGTAGTCTATTCTTTCCTGGTGGAATTTGCATTTCAATAATTTGCCATATAGGTGGGCAGTTCGCAGTTTTTAAAAAACCGCTCTGACTAGGTTGACACGTGTAAGGACCCACCCCACTTTGCATCTTAAGAAGACAGATCTCTTGGAATAGTTCTTCCAACAGGCATCCTTTATTAAGAGAAAATGGTTGCAGGTGTCCTAGACAAGACTTGGGGTCCAAGCTCTCCCATTCAAGGTTTTAAGGTGTTCCCCAGTAGCCCCACCCAATCACCCCCTTCTTCCAGCGACAGTCTGAAGCATTACACTCCCACCCCCTTTTCCTTACTGCCGGCTGCATGGAGACTTCAGAGAAAACTACATGAAAGGTAATAGCCCCATTGTTATGGTTAGTCCTTTTGGTGATATCCACATCCAGTTCATTTGAAGTGTACCGAAGGAAGTGAGGGCCATAAAGCCCCTTTGTTCACCCCCTTCCCTTCATCGTATGACAGAATCCATAGAAGGCAGAAATGGGGTTTTCTATAGTTGATAACTAGAGACGAAATATAATTGGATTCTGACAACAAGTTCTTCTTTGGATTCAACAAAGATAAGGATATTGTCTATATAAACCAGGACCCCCTTAAATAGGTGCTCCCTTAGTACCTCGTTGATTAATTGCATAAATACTGCAGGGGCCCCTTGTAATCCAAATGGCAAGACTTTGAATTGGTACCACCCCATTGGGCAGTTAAATGTAGTTTTCCATTAATCTCCTTCCTTAATCCTAACACAGTAATATGCTTCTCTTAGATCTAGTTTAGTGAAAATTCTTCCTTTCGAGAGGTGAGATAACATGTCCTTCATGAGGGGTAGGGGGTATAGGTTACTTTCACTGATTGCATTCAGAGTGCAGTAATCCACACACAAGTGTAAAGTGCCGTCCTTCTTCTCTCTAAAGAGGACCGGGGCAGCTACCTTAGGCTTGGCAGGTTCAATAAACCCCCTTTCTAGGTTTTTATTTATGAATCTTTTTATTTCCTCCTTCTCTTTCTCTTCCTTCAGGGAATCAAAGGCAACTCTCAGCATGTTGATAGCTTGCTCTAGGAACCGGTTGGAGTGGGGTGGCCAGTCACCTTTGTCTTCACTGAGGCAAAGTGATCTCTCCATCTTGACCTTCCAACCTGGCTGGTGACTGCTGCATTTGAGGGTCACCTTCCTGGCTCTCTTCTCCCAGTCCTCCTTTCTTCCAACACTCATCAACCACCTTGGTTTGTCTCGGCATTCAGTGACCACTACTTCATCTAAGGAGCTCAAGGACTGCAAGCTGTATCTGCTGGGATCTGCCTGGTGTGAGATTTATTTATTTATTTTTATTTTTTATTTATGAGACTTATATACCGCTTTAAGTACGAGCACTCTCTAAGCGGTGTACACCAGTAAGCAATGTATACATATATTTACATTGCCCCCAACAATCTGGGTCCTCATTTTACCTACCCCGGAAGGATGGAAGGCTGAGTCAACCTTGAGCCGGTGAGATTTGAACTGCTGACCTGCTGAACACAGTCAGCTAAAGTGGCCTGCAGTACTGCACCCTAACTGCTGCGCCACCTCGGCTCTCCGTAGCGGTCTCTTCTCTTTCTGTCCCAATTTCAGACATCATTTGCGCAGTCCCGTGGTAAGAATCTTCCTTCCGAGTTGACCATTTCTGCAGATCCTGCCTAATGTAAGGACCCTCAAAACCTCATCCCAAAAAAGCAGGACCTTTGGAACAATTCAATTCCAAAAAGGAACTTTTATTAGGTGAAGTTGACAGCAGGCGTAGAAGGCAGGAGTGTGAGTGTTTCACACTCAGATCAATAGATAAAAGGAGCAAAAAGCAAACCCCACCCCAACAGTTCATCCAGTCAATTCAAACAGCCCAATCCCCAGGTATTAAATCTGCTGTGGGAATGAGGCTGATAAGACTCCATTCCCAAAGTTGTGAAAACGTTATTGGGTCTTTGCACCTTCCTTTCTGCAGTGTCATGCTTTCATCCAAGCCTGAATCCAAAGAAGACATGGAGTTCTCTGTTGAGGCCCAAGAGTGGGTGTCTGTGGCTTCAGAGGACTGTAGGGAGGAGCAGGCTGAGGCAGATCAGAGCCCTTCAGGTTTGGAACAGGGAAGGCAGAGTTCAAACGAGGAGCAAGGCCTCCCCCAACCTGATTCTAGAGCAAGGAGAGCAGAGAGGAGGAGAGAACAATGGAGGCAGGCTCACTTGCTCAAGAGGAGAGCGTCCTGCCCCACTCCACACCTGGGGATTAGGATTTAAGGAGACGCTGTGGGTGGGGCATTTGCTGGGAACAAACATGGGATCTTGAGATTGTTGTGACTTGTGCTCTTGTAACCTGGACACTTTGGATTCTGGACCAGTTTGTTTCCTGCTTCATGACCATAGACTACATTCCTGATCTCTCCTTGCAGTCTGCAGTTTGCAGTTCACAGTTCGCAGGCAAACTGAGAGTTAAAAGGACTCTTTACATTTTCTTGTTATCTGTCTTGCCTTGAGAACAGTGTACACTTCCCTGGTTGTATTGTTTGAACTTGTGCCAGCATATGTGGGAGCTTTTGGGTGAAAATTGGCAGTGATTAAAAGAGTGTTGCTCTTGCCAGCTGACTGCTTTGCCTCTGTTCAGGGCCCTTGGTCATCACACACAGCAAGAGATAAGCCAGATTGCTGAAGGCACATTCCTTTCTCACCCAAGGTTGACATCAAGGGGAGAATAGTTCAAAGAGCAAGCAGATAGAGGAAGCAGAGAGGTTACCTTGTACCATTAAAGTAAAAAGCAATCTCCCAAAAGCCTCCCTCCTCCCCCCAGGAGTTTGGCAAAACCCAGAGAGAGAAAAAGGAAATGAATAGGAAAAGCCCCACCACCAACATGAAAGTTCACTCAAAGACAGACATTCCTCTATCTCTAGCACATTGTGATTAGGGGCTTGAGGAATATTTTTATTAAACCTACAGGTTTCATTGATTGAAAATGTTTTAAAACCCATGAAGTAGTTAATTGTTCCATTTTTCTATTTGTGGTGGTATTGTTATGGACCAGTCTATTAGATTGAATCTATATCAATTTTAAGATATATGGATTTCAACTCCCCAAATTCTCCAACAGTATTTTCCAGCAAGTTTAAAAAACCTTCTTCCACATAGAAGTACATTGTAAGGACCCACCTCACTTTACACCTTAAGAAGACAGAACTCTTGGAATATTTCTTCCAACAGGCATCTTTATTAAGAGAAAATGATAGCAGGCGTGCTAGACAGGATCTGAGGAATTCTCTCCCATCCTTCAATGTTTTAAGTGTTCCCAAGCAGCCCCCCACCCTACAGTTCTTCTGGGTGACAATCCTCATCCTCTCTTTTTCCAGACCTCAGGTGCTGCATTGTTCCCCCCCTTTTCCCTTACTGCCGGCAAAAGGGAGACTTCAGAGAGTGAGTAGATGAAAGGCGATGGACATATTGTTATGGTCAGTCCTCTTGGTGAGAATCAACATCCAGTCCTTTTGAAGTTTAATTAAGGAAGTGAGAGCCATAAAACCCCCCCTGCTCCTCCCCCTTCCCCTTCGTAGTACGACAGAATCCAGAGAGAGCAGAAATGGTTTTTTTCCATAGTAGATAACTAGAAATGAAATATAATTGGATTCTGACATCCTGCCCCCTTAAAAATAAGAGAGATCCACCTGAAAGAAAACAAAACAGGTATAAAAGTTAGTCTGGCTTGTTAGGATACTCTGTATGAAACTTCTTTAATAGCTTTGGGGCTCTGAAATGATGTTTATGGACCCACTCATTTTGTGAGGCAGGGAGGTGTTTCCATGCTACTATGTACTGAGTTGCCCCATGATATCTCCTAGAATCTAAGATTTCCTTTATTTCAAAGTGTTGTTCACCCTCCACCATGATTGGAGGTAGTGGTGGGGGGGATTTTTGACCGTAACGATGACTGATGTTCTCTTTTCAGCAAACTGCAGTGAAAAATTGGGTGTATTTGCCTAAGACTTTTGGGTAATTCTAATTCTACTGTTACTGGGTTTATGATTCTTTTAATTGGAAAAGGCCCTATATATTTTGGTCCAAGTTTTTTACAGGGTTGTAGGGATTTTAGGTATGTTGTAGATAAGTACACCATTTCTCCTATAATGAATGGTGTAAGCTCAACCCTTTTTTATTGGCTTGTGCTTTGTATGCTTGCCTAACTTCATCTAGTGCTTTTCTGACTATTGGCCAGGTGTTATGTAATTGTTCCATCCATTCTTTCAGTGATGGGATCGCTGGTTCGTTTGGGGTTAGTTCTGGCATGGGGTTGAAACTTTGACTGATAGCTATTTGAAAAGGAGTTTAACCTGTGCTGGAGTGGACTGCATTATTGTAGGCCACTTCTGTGTAGGTTCATCCAATCAGACTGTTGGAAATTAAGAAAGCATCTTAAATATTTCTCAAGTACTGAGTTCAAATGTTCCACTTGTCGATTCACCTGTGGGTGATGGCTAGATGTCAGTCCCTGAATGGTCCCTAAGAGGGATAAAAATTCCTTCCAAAATGCAGACATAAATTGCACTCCCCTGTCAGATATGATGCATTGGGGTGCCCCATGCAATCTGTAAATATGCTGCACGAAGAGGTTCGCTAGGGCTTTTGCGGTGGGAATCTTTTGGCAAGGGATAAATTGCACCTGTTTGGAAAACAAGTACGTGACCATCCAGACAACAGTATTCCCATTGATTTCTGGTAATTCCACTATAAAATCCATGGCTATTTCCCTCCAGGGGACTGAGGGATTCACCACTGGTTGTAACAGTCCAGGCAATATCCCTTGCAATCTCTTGGCAGTTACACACTTTGAGCAGCTGGTAGTGTAACTTTCTATGTCCTTCTTCATGGATGGCCACCAAAACTGCCGTTTAATTAAGTGTAATGTTTTTACAAATCCAAAATGCCCTGCTGATTTTGTGTCATGGCAAAGCTGCATGAATGTGACTCTTTGGGATGTTGGTGTATATAACTTTTCCCCCACCCAAGGCAACCCATCTTTCCTTGTGCATATGTGTTTATTTTTCTGGAACCATTCATCTGTTTCCAAACTTTTCCGGAATTCAATTCTAGTTTGGCTACCCAGCTGTGGTTTTAATTTAGCTTGGGCTCTGGTCGTTACTGGTGCTGCCAGTTGTGGTTCAGACATGAGTGGTTTGGAATCGGTGGCTTGCATGCTGTTATATTGGGGCATGCGAGACAGTGCATCTGCCAGGAAGTTCTTTCCCCCGGCAAATGCTTGAGCGTAAAGTGGAATTGGTGAAAATGGTGGGACCAGCGTGCTTGCTTGGAGTTGAGCTTCCTGGGTGTTTTCAAGGCTCCCAAATTTTTGTGGTCTGTCCACACCTGGAAAGGGATTTTATTGCCTTCAAGGAACTGGCGCCACTTGAGTAATGACCACCGAATCCCGTATGCCTCTTTCTCCCATATGGGCCAGCGCTGTTCCATTTCGGTTAGTTTCTTGGATGTATATGCACAGGGTTGCAATACCCCTTCATTGTTTTCTTGTAATAGTACAGCTCCCACTGCCAAATCACTTGCATCTGCCTGTATTACGAAGGGCTTGTCCATGTCTGGGTGCCTCAGTACTGGTTCAGCAGAAAAAAGTCTCTTTAATCTCTCAAATGCCGCTTGACACTCCATTTTCCATTTTAGTGGCAGGCTAGGTTTTACTGAGGATGCTCCCTTCATTTTTAGTAAGTTCGTGAGGGGCAGGGCTATCTTGCCAAATGAGGGGATGAATTGGCGGTAAAAGTTTGCGAAACCCAGGAAACTTTGCAGTTGTTTTCTTGTGTGAGGTGGTGCCCATTCTAATACTGCTCTGACGTTTTGTGGGTCCATTTCAATGCCCTGTGGGGATATGCGATAACCTAGGTAGTCTATCCTTTCCTGGTGTAATTCGCATTTTGAGAGTGTGGCATATAGGTGGGCGGCTCGCAGTTTCTTTAAAATCGCTCTGAGTTTGAAGAGAGTTAAGGGTTAGTATGATTTTGGTTATTGTATAATTAGTAAACTTAAATAGATTATGTTTAATATGTTTGTATAGATTACTTGGCTCTGGGAAGTTGGGGGAGGGGGTGGGGGAAGGGGGGTGGGGGGAGGATGGGTTGAAGTTTAAGCAGCTCAGATAAGTAGAAATAGTTTTATTGTATATAAGATTGATGTTTTAATTTGGAGAGCGGAATTGCTCAGGCATTTCCCCTGGACCGCATCCAGAGCGAGAAGATAGAAGAAGGGGAGAAACAAGTAAGAAGGTTGAGGAGAAGGAGGAGAGGGGGAGAGTGAGGAAGAGGGAAAGAGCCAAGTTGGTTAGAGGGTGGATGCGATTTGGGGGAAAATGGGTGAGCAATACCGAAAGTTGTGTGTATCAATTTGTTTTATTTTTTATCTGAAGTATTTTTATGAATGTAATGTATTGTAAAATTGAAAATAAAAACTTTTTACAAAAAAAATCGCTCTGACTAGGTTGATATGTTCCTCTTTTGATTTGGTGAAGATAAGAATGTCATCTAAGTAAACTAGGACACCCTTAAATAGGTGCTCCCTTAGTACATCATTGATTAATTGCATAAATACTGCGGGCCCCCCTTGTAATCCAAATGGCAAGACTTTGAATTGGTACCACCCCGTTGGGTAGTTAAATGCGGTCTTCCATTCATCCCCTTCCTTAATTCTCACGCAATAGTATGCTTCCCTTAGATCTAGTTTAGTAAAACAAATTTCCTTTCAAAAGGTGTGATAACATGTCCTTCATGAGGGGTAGGGGGTATAGGTTGCTTTCACTGATTGTATTTAGGAGCCTATAATTCATGCATAAGCGTAAAAAGCCATCCTTCTTCTCTCTAAAGTGGACCGGAGTGGCCACTTTAGGCTTGGCAGTTTCAATGAACCCAGTTTCTAGGTTTTTCTTTATGAATCTTTCCATTTCCTCCTTCTCCTTTGGGCTCATGGAGTATAATCTGGGCTTTGGGAGTTTTGCTCTGGGCTTGAATTCTATGGCACAGTCTGTGGGTTGAGGGGGGGGAAAGCTAATCCGCCCTCTCCTCGCTGAAAATTTCAGCAAGATCTCTGTATTCCTCTGGTATTTCTGGTAGCCCCCTTTCCTCTCCCATGGATGCTTTTTCCGTTTTTAATTTTGGTAGATCCCCTTGGGGTTTTAAGTCTATAGTATCCCCTTTTGGGAAGTTGATTTCTGCCATCCTCCAATTCACCCAGGGGTTCCATTTCTTTAACCATTCCATTCCTAGGATCATTGGGCATTCCACGCCTGGGGTCACTACAAATGTTATATGTTCCTCATGTTTGCCCAGGAGAGGTGGATTGGTAAAGTGGCTAGGGTAGCTGGAACCCCCCCCCTGCTATGAACCCATCTAATTAGCCAAATGAGATTGGTTGTTCCAGTCTCCTTGATGGATTGCCCAGGTTTCCCAGAGCTAATGAGAGTGGGTGCAGCCAGACTCTATTAAGACTTTCAACTTGACAGCTTCGGGCATGGGGGAAATTAATATAGTCACTGTCTTACCACTTACCAGGGGTTCACCTTCCGAGCTGTCATCTGAGGCATCCACCAGCCCTGTGGTGTAGGCTGGAGTTCTTTTCCCCCCGATGAGCAGAGTTAGAGGATTCCACGGCCTCCATCATTCTCATGGCAGGTTCTTTTGGCTTAGCTGGAGACTTCCCAGATTTGCTGGCCAGTGATCTGTCTGGGTTGTGCTGGGGGGGCTTTTTAGCAGCATTCAACAGCCCAATGCCCCTTTCTCCCACACTTGAAACACCCCATTTGCTTCTTGGCCCTAGCCGATGGTTTCATTGGTTCACGTGTTGACTCAGGCGGTGAGCGGCTCCATTGTTTTCTTCGGCAGTACCTCTTCAGTAGGTCGATCTCTGCTTCCTCTGCCAGGACATACCATTCGTTAAGTTGGTGTGGGTCCCCTTAGGGCAGGCAAGCATCATATAGGTTGTAATTTAGTCCATCTTTGAAATGGCTAAGGAGGATGTCTTCTGGCCAGTTCAGTTTGCTGGCAATGGCCCGGAATTCTTGCGTATATTCGGCTACCAGGCATTTACCTTGCCCATGATCCTTTCATGGGCTTTGCGATCAGCCAGGGGGTCCTCAAATTGCCTTCTCAGAGAGGACATGAAACGGTTGAAGTCATTGAGCTCTGGCGTATTGGAATCATGCAAGTTCACCATCCAATCTGCAGCCGGCCCATCCAGAGCAAATTACATGATCCTGCTATGGGCTTTGTCACTGGGGATATGCTGCCCATATTCCTCTATGTAGCTGAGGACTTGGATTAGGAAAAATCCCAAGTGTGTTGGCTCCTACTTGAATCTCATGTCCAGTGGCGGGAGTCTTTAAATGGATCGGTACCTTCATTGTCGGTGGTATTGCCTTCCATCCAGATCACCATCTGCGGGTCAGTAGGGAGTAGGCACTACTGGATCAGCGGAAATCCCCAGGGCTGCAGGTTCCACTTCCCTCTCGGTGTCTCTCCAGTTGCAGCTCCAGGAGCTGGTGTGGCCGTAGGGCTCAGAATTCTTCTCTCTTAGGGAGCTGAGGGTTCTCTTCATCAAGTCAATAGCTTTCTCTAGGATCCAGCTCAAGCACGGTGCCCAGCTTCCTTCCTCTTCCCTTGCATACAGGGATTTTCCTATCTCCTGCTTCCATTCTGGTTGGGTGGGCCAACCAACAAACTTACATTCGATAAACTTGGCTATTTGCTTTTTTCCCATCCCTAAGTAGATCTATTAATACCCTCCTACTTAAGAAATTTCAACAAACCATTCATCTTAATCACTAAAATTCTCACCAACAGAGATCATTAGAATTTAAATTCTTTTACACATTTACCCATAATATCTCATAATTATTTTTATATACTTTAAATTAAAAATTATAATATATATACTCCCAAATATTTAAACTTTTCCACTAAATCGACACCTTCTATTCTTTTTCTTTACATCTACATACTACACAAATCATTCACTATTCCTTTAAAACATACTAATTCAAACTACCAGCTAAACTAACATTTATTGTTCTTTTTCTTTACATCTACATATTACACAAATCATTCACTATTCCTTTAAAACATCTTCTATCTCAAAAAACTACTACAAAAGTTCATCATTTCCTTTTCTTTATTCCAACATCCGCCTTCTGCTGTTCTTTTACTTTACATCTATAGGCTGCACGAATCATTGTCGGTTTCTTTAAAAAATCTTCTGTCACAAGAGACTGCTGCAGAGGTTCAGCCTGTATGTCTCCTACATCAGCTGGCTGCCCTTCCAACTTTTCTTCTATAATCTCAGGTCACAAAGATGATGGAGAGCCCGCCTTCAAAGCAGAAGTATAAAAATCTTTCACCTTTGAAATTGTATTAAGTCTATGATATATCCCTGCATAATTCACCACTATTCCAGCCGGTATCTCCCATCTGAACCGGACCTGTCGTTTTTTGAGCTCATCAGCCAAAAAAGCAAAATCCTTTCTTTTTCTAAGAATTTTTGAAGGTATTTCTTTTAAAATTATAACATCTTGAGTTGCAATTTGAAATCTCTGCTTATAAAAAGCTTGTAAAGTTTCATTACGAAGTGATCTCCTATAAAAATAAATAACTACGTCTCGTGGCAAATTCCTCTGCCTCACAACCCTTGAATTAACCCTAAAAACTTTTTCTGTCTCTCTCAGTATTTCTTCAGGCTCAGCCCCCAAAATGAAAGCTATATATTTTGCCACCACTTGTCTCAAATCTTCTTGTGTGTTTTCCTTCATTGCCCTTATTCTTAAAGCAAATTCCATGTCTCTATATTGTAACATAGTAATTTCATCCTGTATTATTTCCAACTTATTTTCTACTTTATCAATTTGATCTTCCAGTTTTTCAAAATTTTCCACAACTTCATCAATACGATCATCCAGATGATCTATATGACCAACAAACTTTTGAAACACAGACGCAATGTCCTCTCTCAGTTCCCTAATTTTATTTTCAAGAAATTCCTCCATCTCTTCTTTAATCTGTCGTGCCTTATTTCCCAAGGCATCCTGTAAATCTTTAAGTATACATGCTGGTAACAATGGAGAAGGTGGTGGTAACTTAAACTTAACTTGCTGAGCTGTCTGCATTACTGGGAAGATCGAGGCTTTAGAAACAATAGAAGCTCTGAGACGCTTTGAAGCCATTTTATTTTTAAGACTACTTGTTAAAAAATCTGCTAAAATCTTATAAAATCAACAAGTACCAAAAGGGGGAGGAAAAAAGACAAAAGCCCCCTTAAAAGAAAAAAAAATTCCTGCATTTTATATAAATACAAAATCTGTTACATTGTTTCAAATAGAAGTTCCGGTCCTTTCACTCAAAGAATCAACATCTCAGCACCATTTTTCACCACTTTTAATTGAAAAAAAAGGAAAAGAGAAATTATTTTCCAGAGTTAAAGTCTCAGAATAATCACCATTTTAATCTCTCCTGGTCAGCAATGTCTGCTTTAAATTTTACTCACAAATTCATTTTAAGTGCAGATGTGGAAGCAGCATCTAGCTTTGCCCTCGATAAAATCAGGGCAAAGGCATCCTGGAATGTGGAGGACACCCCAGACTCCGTGGGAGCTCTCATCCTCCAACCACCAAAAAGAAAGCTTTGGGGTCTTGGGGAGTTCTACCACTATCTGAGGAAAGCTCACCTCCTCCCCTTTGCCCAGGGAGAGAGGTTCCAAGCTGTGAGACAGCTGTTGCTCGCTGTCTCAGCTGGCTTTGACACATCCCAGGGTGGACGGCTGAAAAAAGCCACCATCGGTGCAACTGTCACCACCGGAAGTCCCCCAGGTGGCACAGTATTGAATAACTGGAGGTTGTATAAATATTTATAGAAGTATATACCGAGAAGGTTAGATAAATAGAAGTATTAACATAGTAGAAAATCAATCTTATTATATATAATACAGATAGGGAAATTTAGAGAGAGGAGTTGCTCAGACATTACCCCTGAATTGTATCTAAACTATTCTCCCCTTGATGTCAACCTGGGGTGAGAAAGGAATGTGCCTCTGGCCATCTGGCTTATCTCCCACTGCGGAAAGGAAGGTGCAAAGATCCAACAATGTTTTCACAGCCTTGGGAATGGAGTCTTATCAGCCCCATTCCCACAGCAGACTTAACATCTGGGGATTGGGCTGTTTGAACTAACTGGATGAACTGTTGGGATGGGTTTTGCCTTTTGCTCCTTTTACCTATTGATTTAAGTGGGAAACCCTCAGATCCTGCCTTCTATGCCTGCTGTCAACTTCACCTAATAAAAGTTCCTTTTGGAATGGAATTGTTCCAAGAGTCCTGCTTTCTTGGGATGAGGTTTTGAAGTGGGTACTTACATTTTCCCTCCAGCAATGTCTCACAGAACTGTAGTGGTATATTAACCCATATGCATTCAAGGAAGCTTATTGCTGACCCCGAGTTTGATTCGAATATCTCCTGTTAGTTTTAGAGTTTTTAGAGTTTTCTGTCCTTCCCACCACTCTCTACTTCCTTGTTTGATTGTCTTGGGCTTCATGCTTGGGATTAGGTCCTAAAGTTCATAAAAATTGGTCACCCTCCCCTTCAGTTTTAATTTAAAGCTCTTTAGATAACTGACCCAGTCATTTTCCAAATACATTCTTCCTCATTTGGTGAGGTGCAGCCCATCCCCTTTAAGAAGTGCCTTCAAGTAGTAATGTAGACCATGGTCTAGGAATTTGAAGTTCTCTTGATAGCACTATCCCTTAAGTCAGCAGTTTATTTCTAAAATCCTTTATTCCCTCATTGGGTGTTGACCTTTTGTAAGAAGTACAAATGAAAACACTAACTGTATTCCTAACTCTGATTTTTATGCCAAATTGATTGTGGTCTTTTAATATTTATTGTCATATCATCCATGCCCACAAGAAAGAGAAGAAAGGGATAATAATCTGTGGATTTGATTATTTTAGTAAGATCTTTGATTTTTGCTCCTGGGGGAGAAGATACCTCCCTAGATTTATTGTCTGTTCTACAAATTGCTGATTCTGTTCACCTGATAAGTGAATCTTCTGTCACCAACACTTTTCTTTTTATTCTTGGGAAAGTATGGGCTACTTTTCTTCCTATCATTGGAACACTTGATGATATCCCTTCTCCACATGTCTGCATGCTTTCTTCCAGGGGAGGATATTAAATTGATCATTCAGCTCTAGCAGGGCTGTACTTCACTGGGCTGTACTAGACAGCATAGACATTGTTCTTGGTCATTGTTTTTGTCTATGAGTGATATGTTGCCACCAGTCTATCCCTAAAAGTTAATGTACAGATACATTTCTACCAGTAGCTGTTTCTTCATTATGTTCAGATTGGATATATTCTTCTTCCTTTGGTTGGAGTTTCAGAATGGCTAAATTTTAAAAATTATAAAAGTTCATTTAAAAATTAAAAATGTCAAACATCTTCAAAAAATTTTAAAAATTAAAGTTTTTATTTCAACAATATTAAACTAAAAGTGTCTATTCTTAAATGCTAGTCATTTGATCCAGCCTGTGACTAATATTGAAGTAGAATTTAAATGCACCTATTTAAATAGAATTTAAATACATACTATTTTCATGGTGATTATTTTTGTAGTTACTGTTTTACTCGTTTTTGTGAGTGCCAGTCCAGCAACCTCTACTATCAATTAATTAATATAATTTGGATCAAACGGGTTTTATAACTGGAAGGTATATGAAGAATAATGTCAGACAAATTATTAACTTATTAGAATATCTAGATAAAAATAATCAAGTCTCTGCAGGATTGATATTTCTAGATGCTAAGAAAGCTTTTGACCAATTGAATTGGCAATTTATGTTAAGACTAATCGATAAAATGAATTTTGGAGAAAAAATTTCACAAGCTCTTGGTGCTATTTATCAAAAACAAACGGCACAACGTATAGTTAATGGGGGCTTGTCAGAGGTTTTTACAATAGAAAAGGGGACTAGACAGGGATGTCCATTGTCACCTTTGCTGTTTGTTTTAACTTTGGAAATATTGTTGATTAAAATTCGAGAATCACAGCAAATAAAAGGAATAGAAGTTAATAAAAAAGAATATAAACTAAGAGCTTTTGCAGATGACTTGGTGGTTACCCTGTCCCAACCTACTCACTCCGTAATAGAGTTATTACAATTGATATATCAATATGGATGGGTTTTGGCTTTTAAAATTAATAACAATAAGACTAAAATACTACCCAAAAATATGACTAATATGGATAAGCAGACTTTGGTTAATTTGACAGATTTTGAGGTTGTTGATAAGGTAAAATATTTGGGGGTTACTTTATCTGTCTCTAATGTAAAATTGTATAAAAATAATTATGAAAGGTTGTGGGTCAGGATACAAAGAGACTTGAAAAATTGGGAGAAGTTGCAATTATCTCTTTTGGGAAGAATTGCGGCGATTAAAATGAATGTCCTGCCTAAATTCCTTTTCTTATTTCAAATGATACCTATCTTAAAGAATGAGGTCAATTTAAATGAATGGCAGAAATGTATCAATAAATTTATCTGGGCGGGGAAAAAACCAAGAGTAAAGCTTAAAATTATACAAGATATTCGTGAGAGAGGTGGACTCAAGGTACCAAATTTGAAACTGTATTATGATGCTGTGGCCTTAACATTAATTAGTGATTGGGTTAATTTAACAAATGTAGAAATACTCCTCTTGGAGGGTTGGGATTTACTTTTTGGATGGCATGCCTATTTAATTTTTAATAAAAAAGTTGACCGGGTTTTTAAATCTCATATTATAAGGATTTCTCTACTTTGGGTTTGGAGGAAATACTACAGAAGTGATTCTAAAATACCATTATGGGCTATACCTTGGCATGCGATAGAGGGGATAAGGAGAGGAGTTAAGATGGATAGTGTTTCTTATTCACAATTGCTTAGATGGGATGGTAAAATTTGGCAGTTAAAATCTTTGGAAGATTTAGCACAAGAAAATATTATATATTCATGGTTTCAGTACAGACAAATAGCGGACAGATGGAAGATAGATCGTAATGTGGGCTTGCTTAGAGAAGATGAAAATTTTGTTAAACAAGTAAAAGATCAAAGACGAACTCATATTAAGAGAATTTATGGGTTGCTAGTAGAATTGGACTCAGAACCAGAATTAATTAAAGAATGTATGATTAAATGGGCACAAAATTTTGGTGAACCAGTTCTACTAGATACCTGGGAAATCATCTGGGTGAGAAATGTTAAATTTACACAAGCCCAGAACTTAAGGGAGAATTTTTATAAAATGTTTTATAGATGGCACCTTGATCCACAAAAAATGTCTCGTATGTATCCCGACTTACAGCCCAAATGTTGGAGATGTGGTTGTTTGGATGCTACTTATTACCATATTTGGTGGTCGTGTAAAAATATAAAAGCCTTTTGGATTAAGATATGGTGGAATATTCAAAGAATTTTTAGAAAGAGGGTAAAATTTACCCCACAATTGTTTTTGCTAGGTATTGTTACCGATTGTGATACTAAGGAGGTTATATTGATGTTAAATTTAATTACAGCCGCAAGGTTGTTAGTAGGGCAATATTGGAAGAAGGAATCTTTGCCTACTTTGCAAGAGTGGTTTTTTAAAGTATCATATCTGGCGGAAATGGCAAAGATTTCAGCTTTTTTAAAGGATCAATCACAAGAGAAGTTTTTTGTGGTATGGGAAAAATGGATAGATTTTATACAACATAAGTTGGATATAAAAAAATATTACTTAGTTTATCAATAATTTATATACAAATTTTAATATTTTATAGATTGTATTATTTTTTCTTTTTCTTTATATGTTTTATTATTATTTTATTTTCTTATATTTCTTTTCTTCTTTCTTTCTCTTTATTCTTCTTTTTTTTAGGTATTTTCTTTTTTTTCTTTAATATTTATCTCTTTTATATATATATATATTATTGTTAATTATTCTATTAGTAGTTTAAGTAATGTATTTAGACTTATCTATGGTTTATATATATATATTTTTAAGAATTCAAGAAAATTTAATTAAGCCTATATTCAGCTCTGGGAAAGTTGAGGGAAGGACTGGGAGGGTTGGGGTGGGTTGGGGAGGGTTGTTTTTTCTTATTTTGTAAAATTTTAAAAATTTTCAATTAAAAAAAATTGATTAATATAATTTATAAGCCATCTGACTGCCAACAACTCTGGATGGTTTGCAGTTAAAAGAACAAAATATAAAGTGCAGTTGTGATGGTTCAAAAAACAATATGTAAAATTGACAGCATGTGAGTACATTTTGTTTCACATGGCGTTACCCAGAAATAATTTCGCTTCTTCCTGGATCTGTTTGCAAACTTTCTCTAAGGCAAAAAGAAGTGATTTCGAATTCCACAGTGTTATTTTTATTTTCTTTTTGATCATTTTCAGGTATGCAACTGTAAGTAATAATTTAATATTTTTAAAATGTCTCCTTCTGTAATGTTGCACAATTAAAAATGTATGAAAATAATAGTTATAGACCAAAATAAAAACAGTATTAAAATACAAAACATGCAGGTTATAGGTTCATTCACAGCTAAAGCTAAGCACATCCAGACTATGGTAATTGTCTAGGCTAAAGTTCTTCTTCCTGTCTTCCAAAGTTATTGCCATGGACACAGGGTCTTTTGGAGTCCCCAGACTCACAAGTAAGGCATTTGACAAAATAGACTACATCCCATTTCTTGGTAAGGTAAGAAAACATAGGAGAAACGGCATCATCACTAGATGAATTCATTACTGGCTGACCAACTTGTAGTCTTTAATAAACCTAAATCAACATGGAGGAAATTATGCAGAACTCCAAAGTTCTGTCTTAGGCCCAATACTCTTCAACATCTTTATAAACAATTTAGATAAGGGGATAGAAGGGGAACTAATCAAATTTGCAGATGACACCAAGCTTGGGGGAATATCCAACACTTTAGTAGATAGGCTCAAAATCCAGACAGATCTTGACATGCTTGAACACTGGTCCCTATCCAACAAAATGCAATTCAATGGTATATAGACTAAGATTTTATACTTAGGCAATATAGTTCTAGGCTTCATCAGCAGAGGAATAGTTTCAAGATCACATGAAGTAATAGTACCATTATATATTGCTTTGGTAAGACCATATTTGGAAAACTGCATCCAGTTTTGGTCACTACAATGCAAAAAAGATATTGAAGCTCTGGAAAGAGTGCAGAGGAGCAAGAAAGATGATTCAGGGGCTAGAGGCTGAAACATATAATGAATGGTCTATGTCTAGTCTAACAAAGAGAAGAATTTTGGGTGACATGATAGCAGTCTTCCAAAATTTGAGAGGCTGTCACAAAAAAAGGGGGGGACAACCAATTCTCCAAAGCACCTGAAGGCAAAGTAAGAAGTAACAGATGGAAACTTATCAAAGAGAAATCCAACCTAGAGTTAAGGAGAAATTTCCTGACAGTGAAAACAATCAATCACTGGGAACAACTTGGCCTCATAAATTGTGGATCCACCAACATTCAAGGTGTTTAAGAAGAGATTGTACAGCCATTTGCCCAGAATGGTATTGGATTTCTTGCTTGGACAGGCAGTTGGACTAGAAAACCTCCAAGATCCCTTCCAACTCTGTTATTCTCTGTTATATTTCACACTTTGAGAACTGCTGCACTTGAAGATTTCATACTTCCTCCCAAGCTTTCTTGCATTTTGACTAGCAAATATAGAACTCCAGATAAACATAACTGAACTGATGTGAAACATTCTGTGAACCCATTTTTCTTATCTGAAGTTATTATATAGTCTTTGGATTGCTTCCAGGAAGCACATAAAAGAGCCTCTTTAAAAAAGATGTATGGAAACTTTGAAGTAATCAGAAAACAGCAACGGAGATTTTTGCCTAATTTCACCAACTGTCTTACTCAGATTTGTTCTCTGGCTAAATTTCCCCCACCAAGAATTTAGAAACAATTTCTTGCAGGATTGACAGTGATTTGATCTTGGTATATCTGGGAATTCCTTGAATGTGTCTGCAAATAAAGAAAAACAATTAGTGTGAACATACAAGCAACTGTCAATATGTTGAAGTCTATCCTTTCACAAACATTATAGATAGATAAAAGCATTATCCATTTTCACAGTGCATGGAGAGCTGAAAAGAGAAAACATAAATTCAGACATTTAACCTAGTTTAATTATGAAAATTCATCTGCAATGAAAGGCAGACCACTATAATTAAAAAAATATTCTTTCATTCACAATGACAATAAAGAAAAGCTGACATTTCTGTGTGTCAGATCCACCACCTTCAGCTTGGCACCTTGCTGGCATTCTGTCATCAATCAGGAAAGGTTGACAGTTGAGGAACAATAGTTTTTTAATCCAGTTTGTTCTGGTGTGTTGGCATCTTCAAGGTAGTTTATCCTGAGAGTGAAACTTCACCAGTCCAAACACCTCAGCATTTCCCAAAATATCTCAGAGGTGCCGGATTGGCTACACGTGGACAGACCATGGGGGGAAGGCTAGGGGGAACCAATGGGTGAATTATGTATTGATGCATGGGAATTTTAGATTCTGCTTGATTTTACTGCAATCAGTGTCTCTTGGTAAAAGTGCCTTTTCACTTCAACCAAATGGAGTTGTCAGTTTAATTTTCCTAGGAGATCAGAGGCAGGACTGACATTGTGTTTTTACAAGTTAATTTGTATTATAAATAGTCCTCAATTAATGAGGATTTGTTTAACAACCGCTTGAAATTGTGATTGCATTGAACAAAGGGACTTATAACTGGTGTCCAAAGTTATAGTCATTGCTGAACCAAACTGCTGTTGCAGGACTCCCTCTGGTATCTGAGGGCTGGCTGAAAAAGATCCACTAAAATCCATTTTTCAGCAATGCTCTAAAATTCTGCTTACCTTTTATCATGCACTTTTTCAACCAGTACTTTTGAGAAGCAACAGAGCTGGGGATGGGACTTCAAGCTAACCTCTCCAATGGCCTGAGACTGGTAAGCCCTATCTTGCTGGCAGCAGACCCTTTGTATCTGTGAATGGGTTTCCCAGACCCTGCCCATTTGGAGCAAGGGTAGTAAAGGGAGTTTTGAGTTTGAGCTCAAGGACTGCTTTGGAAAGAAGGTGAGTACCTCTAAATTTTAATTTTTTAAGCCCAGGGGAGTGAGGGAAATGTGTGTATGTCTGTGTGTGTAAGTAAGAAGACCCTTTTACCAATTAGGCCTTTCCTAATCACAGAAAGGATCTGTTCAAGTGACAGACCCTGGAAAGCATGGGGGTTTGGCCAGAGCCCAGGACCTTTTATTAGGGAAAAGGGAGAAGCTGTGTGAAAATGGAATGGAAAAATGAGTGAGAGAATCAGATTTGGGCAACCAGCTGGTAAGGCTCTGTAAGCAAAGCCTGGTTGTAGGAGCTGCTCATGCTCACTGCTTGGAAGAAGCCATTAGGTCCTCTCAGACTCCTCTGAGTCCAAAACAGTAACAGTAAAAGTGTAACCAGCAAACATGTAAACAGAAAAGATTGTTCAGGAAAGGTTGTGAACGAAAGTATAATTGTGAAAAGCCGGTTGAAGGAGATGCCCATACGTGCTGGTTGGGGACAGCAGGTCCTCTCAGACCCTTAACTGACAGGCAGTGGGGTAGGGATTTAGCCGCAAGGGAGACCCAGCTAGAACCCATTGAACCCACATCTGAAGGGGAACATGGGAAGCTGTAGCTCGAGAGTGATGCCCGGATCTCATCTAAATGATTTGTTGTTGGTGTGGGATGAGAGGCAAGTGCCCGTCTTAGTCAGTTTGAAAAAGAAGCAAGCAAAAGAAATTTGTAAGGAATGGGCTTTGCTGGGAAACAAATTTGGCTAAATAAATGTATTTAAAAGAAAAGGAAAAATATATATAGGAATAGTGATTTTCTCTCTTTCTTTCTCTCTTTCTATGCAACCATGTGTTATGTTTAAGATTTGTGCCTTCTCTAATTTGAGTTAAATGAAATTTATATTGGGAATGACCAGGGTGTGAAAACTGAGTGTTCTGTTTTCATCTCCTTTTCTCTTTGTCTTTATGTGTGTGTATTCAAGTCTTTGTGTGTCCTTGTCTGTCCTGTTTGTCATCGTTCGCTCCCTAGAGACTAAAATAGAAGATCTGTAACTTGAGCTGGCCACGAACAAGGAGTATATTTCGGAGGTGGTGACTCTTTGAGAGCTGTATGCAACAAAATTTCATTTTGATGTATGCCGATTGGTGTACTTTCAAAGTGTCAATAAAGTTGTTGTTGTTGTTGTTGTTGTATATGTTAACTGTTGGGTGTCTTTAATCCCTAGAGACAAGAATTTTAAAATTCTGCTAGAAATTCTGCTTAAAATAAGCCACCAAAAGGAAAATACCCTCACCCTGTTTGTGTGTCCAGCAAAACAGGGTGAAGAGAAATGTGTTATTTCTTTCTTTCTCTATGTGCTTTTAAGAAACAGCTCAAAGTCATCAGGAGGGGATGTTTTAAGTTCATTTACAGAAAAAAATTCAGTCTTGCATTAATTGTATGTGTTTAAGTGGGTTTCATCTGTCTGCAATGTTAATCTTAATGCCTTTTCAAAACCCTGCCTGCAAGCTTCTCCCCCCCCCCCCGCCTCACTCACTTCTCCATTTCTTATCCTCTGTCCTCCATTCCTCATGTTGACCAGCAATGTCTCTTCTGGGGGTGTCACCCAGAAAGGGGGGAGGGGACCTTGTTTTCATATTTTTCAGCCCTGCCCAGATGACCACCACAACCTTTGGAAGCAGACCACACAGACCCAGACACTGTTTCCAGAGAAGACCCTCCATTCATTTGAGCCAGGAAATTCAGTTTGAGTCCACTAGAAAATCACCATGCAACCAAAGTGGAACAGATTTTTCCAAGTCCTACATCATCCAGATGCCTGTGAAAGCTACAGAGAGAGGAAGGAGTCCTGGAACCATTGGCCCCCATGTGATGTCTCAGAATACAACTAGGAAGACGGAAACTCATTGTAAGTTTTTCTTTCTTGCCTTATTTGTATTGTAATAAGTCAGTTGAATGGATTCATGGAGGAATGGCATTTGGGAATGGTTGGCACAGCAAGTATTGAACACCTTGGACTTCTGTCTGGTGGGAGGAAAATTTGTCCAGGATGTTTGTATTACCTATCTTGTAGACGTAGCTGCATGCACACACACATGCACACACACTCCATTCAGAATTACACTGAAGCTATCCCCTTCACTTACTTTCAGTAAAGTTCTACAGGCTGGTTATTGCCCTGTGGAACTAAGGCCTTTATATGCACACCTTCCTGCAAATTCCAAGGGGGAGGGAACCAGGCCCCTCAGGCTATTTACAATTCATATGCTCTCACTGGGGAGGTAGCAGAAAAGAGATATGCAAACCCAAGCTCTGAATATGTTGCACTTGTGGGCTCATAGTGGGAGTTCTCGGGCTCATTGTGTGCAATTTAATAGCCTGGCTTTCACACTGGCTAACCTCAGTTGGACATCACAAACTCTGGATGCACTAAACTAAAAGCTAAGGCAGGTTCAGTAAACAATCCTTGAAAATGGGCAGCCAGTGGTTATGTACTGAGGAAAACATGGCTGTGAGGAGTTTTGGGGCATGTGTTTCAAAACGCCTGACTGGAAAGCTCACAGAACATGACAGCCAACATTTGAAAATAATTGGCACAGAATATTGGACACTATAAATTTATTTTCCACCTAACAGAACTTGCTCTGACTTTTAGACCTTCATGGTTGGAAGCTCCCCCTTTTGGGAGCCACTGCAGGGATCTTTTTCTACTGCCTCTAATAGTGTCTTCTCCCTTTTGCATTAACAATTTAAAAGTTGTTTATCAAGTCTCCCTGACCAGATCAATTTTTAATCTTATGTCAGTAAAAATGTGTCATCCACACTCTTATGGCACAAATGGGGGGTTATTGTTGGAAGTCAGCACTCACCCATCCTCCTATTTTTGACCAAAGTAAAAAATAACAAAAAAGCTTCTTTCAACATGTAAAGAACAAGAAAAAAGTGAAGGAAACAATTGGTCCATTAGTGGGTGAAAATGGCAAAAAGGTGACAAGCAACAGGGAGAAAGCAGAACTATTTAACTAGTTTTTTGCATCTGTCTTTACACAATGGGAAAAAACAGACCAGCCTATCAAAAATAGTGCCATAAAAAACAAAATAGAAATACAAGTTAAGATAGGCAAGAAAATGGTAAGTGAACCAGCCTAGACGAGTTCAAATCACTAGGACCAGATGGATTAGACCAAGGTTCTCAAGGAACTGGCAGATGTGATTCAGAACCACTGACCTATATTTTTCAAAGATCCTGGAGCACTGGGAAACTACCAGAGGACTGGAAAAGAGCTGATGTAGTTCCTATCTTCAAAAAAGAAAAAAAAGGACCCAGGAAATTACAGATCTATCAGCCTGACCTGGGAAGATTCTGGAAAAGATAATCATACAATGAATCAGCGAACACCTACAGACAAACAAAGTCATTACTAAAAGCCAACACGGGTTTGTCAAAAAGAGATCATGCCAGACAAATCTTATTGTATTCTTTGACCAAGTGACAAAATTAGTGGAACAGAGGAATGCTGTGGATATATACTTAGACTTCAGTAAGGCATTTGACAAAGTAGATCACAATCTACTACTTGATAAGATAGAAAAATGTGGGTTAGACAACATCATCACCAGATGGATCCATAGCTGGCTAACCGGCTGTACTCAGCATGTGGTCCTCAGTGGAACCGCATCCACATGGAGGGAAGTGTGTAGTGAGGTGCCCCAGGGCTCTGTTCTGGGCCCAGTGCTCTTCAACATCTTCATCAACGATCTGAACAAGGGGATAGATGGGGAACTCATCAAATTTGCAGAGGACACCAAGCTGGCAGGAATAGCCAACACTCCAGAAGACAAGCTTAGGATACAGGAGGATCTGGACAGACTTGAACACTGGGCGCTATCTAACAAAAGGAAATTTAATGGTGAAAAAAGTAAGGTTCTACATTTAGGCAAGAAAAACCAAATGTACAGGTATAGTATAGGGGGTACTTTGCTAAATAGTAGTAACTATGAGAGGGATCTCAGAATCCTAGTGGACAATCATTTAAATATGAGCCTGCAGTGTCCTGCAGCTTCCAAAAAAGCCAACACAGTGCTAGGCTGTATTAACAGAAGAATAGAATCAAGATCACGTGAAATATTAATACCACGTTACAATGACTTGGTAAGGCCACACTTGGAATACTGCATCCAGTTTTGGTCACCACAATGTAAAAAAAATGTTGAGACTAGAAACAGTACCGAGAAGAGCAACAAAGATGATTAGGGGACTGTAGGCTAAAACATATAAGGAACGGTTGCTGGAATTGGATATATCTAGTTTAACGAAGAGAAAGATGAGGGGGGACATGATAGCAGTGTTCCAATATCTCAGGGGCTGCCACAAAGAAGAGGAAGTCAAGCTATTTTCCAAAGTGCCTGAAGGCAGGACAAGAAGCAAAGAGTGGAAACTAACCAAAGAGAGAAGCAACCTAGAACTAAGGAGAAACTTTCTGACAATTAGAACAATTAACCAGTGGAACAACCTGCCTCCAGAAGCAGTGAATGCTCCAACACTGGAAGTTTTTAAGAAGAAACTGGACAGCCATTTGTCCAAAATGGTATAGGGTTTCCTGCCTGAGCAGGGGGTTGGACTAGATGACCTCCAAGGTCCCTTCCAACTTTATCATCATCATCATCATCGTCATCATTATTATGGATCATCGCACAGTCAGCCAGATGTTCAGACTGGATTTGGCATTTTGTCTACCTATCGAGTCCTTACCCAGGACCTGGGATAGGCAGATGTGGATGTTTGATGGTATTACAGGTATCGTCGCAGGATGGAAGCAGTTCCTAATAAGGCCGCCTTTTGCAATTGACTAATAGCAAATTTGTCAATGCCAATGGTGTTCAAGTGGTGCTCCAGTTGTTTTGGGATTGCACCCAAGGAGCCTATTACTATTGGTACTACCCTTGCTTGCTTTTGCCACAGTCTTTCTATTTCTATTTGTAGGTCTTTGTATTTTGTTATCTTCTCCAGTTCTTTCTCTTCTATTCTGCTATCTCCAGGCACTGCCACGTCCACTATCCAGACTTTTTTGTCTTTCTTATCGACAATTGTTAAGTCTGGGGTGTTATGTTGCAGGTGCTTGTCTGTTTGAATTCTGAAGTCCCAGAGCAGTTTAATTTTATCATTTTCTATGACTTTCTCTATTTTATGATCCCACCAGTTTTTGCTTACAGGCAAATGATATTTTTTGCAGATCTTCCAATGCACCATTGTTGCTACTTTGTCATGCCGCTGCTTGTAATCAGTCTGTGCAATCTTCTTGCAACAGCTTACCAAGTGGTCCACTGTTTCTTCAGCTTCTTTGCATAGGCGGCACTTACTGTCTGTTGCTGTCTTCTCAATTTTGACTTTGTATGCATTTGTCCTTAAGGCTTGGTCTTGTGCAGCCAGAATTAGTCCCTCGGTCTCTTTCTTCAATTTTCCTGCTCTTAGCCATTGCCAGGTTTTATTATTATCTGCTTTCCCAGCTATTTTTTTAATGTATTGGCCATGTAGTGCTTTGTCTTCCCATGCCTCTATTCTGTTCTTCATTTGGTCTTTCTTGTAGGCCAGTTTGGTCTCTCCAGTAGTTAGTAAGCCTTCCTGATATACTAATTTCAATGCATCTTCATCATTGTTCTTCAGATATTCTTCCAAAGCCATTTTTTCTTCTTCAACCATCTGATGTACTTGTAGCATTCCACGCCCACCTATTTGCCTTGGTAGATAAAGTCTATCAATGTCACTGTGTGGATGAAGGGTGTGATTCATTGTCATTATTTTTCTGGTCTGCCTATCCATTGCTTTTAGTTCTGCTTGAGTCCAGTCCACTATTTCAGCTGTGTACCTAATGATTGGGATTGCCCAGGTGTTGATTGCCTTTATGGTATTTCCTCCATTGAGTTTGGACTTTAAGATCTTCTTCACTCTCTTGATGTATTCACCTCTAATCTTTTTCTTGACTTCAGTGTGCTTGATGTTGTCAGCTTGAAGGATACCCAAGTATTTGTAGTACTCTTCCTCATCCAGACTCTTAATGTTATTTTCGTGGGGCATCTTGATTCCTTCAGTTTTCACTATTTTTCCTTGTTTGATAGTAAGTGTGGCACATTTGTCCAAGCCAAACTCCATTACAATATCTTGGCTATATATACGGACAGTGTTGAGCAGCGATTCTATTTCAGATGATGTTTTTCCATACAGCTTCAGATCATCCATGTAAAGGAGGTGGGATAGTCTAGCAGATGTTTTTGATGTTTGATAACCATGTCCTGAGTTATTCAGTATTGTTGACAGAGGAAACAGTGCAATAACAAATAGTAATGGTGATAATGAATCTCCTTGAAATATTCCTCTCTTGATATTAACCTCTCCCAGCTTCTCACCATTGATCTGCAACTGTGTCTTCCATTGTGCCATCGATCTTTGCACAAATTTTCTGATGTTTCTACTGACTCCTGTTATTTCTAGGCACTTGATTATCCAATCATGTGGCAGAGAGTCAAATGCCTTTTTGTAGTCAATCCATGCCACATTCAGGTTGGTCTTCCTTCTCTTGCAGTTTTCCAAGATCATTTTGTCTATTAGGAGTTGATCTTTTGTTCCTCTGCTATTGGGGCGGTTTCCTTTCTGCTCAGGTGGAAAGAGATTGTTTTCAACTAGATGCTGTTGTACTGCATCAGCTACCACACCAGTTAGTAATTTGAAAGTTGTTGGTAAGCAGGTAATTGGCCTGTAGTTACCTGGTGTTGCCCCTTTTGCTGGATTTTTCATTATTAGGTAGGTTTTCCCAGTTGTTAGCCACTTTTCAATTTCTCCTCCTTGTAGTATATTTGTAAGGACCGTGGTGGGGGGATTTTTGGCTGTAGATGTGACTGATGCTCTCTTTTCAGCAAGCTGCAATGAAAAATTGGGTGTATTTGCCTGAGATTTTTGGGTAATTCTAATTCTACTGTTACTGGATTTATGATTCTTTTAATTGGAAAAAGTCCTATATATTTTGGTCCAAGTTTTTTACAGGGCTGTAGGGACTTTAGGTATTTTGTAGATAAGTACACCATTTCTCCTATAATGAATGGTATAGGCTCAACCCTTTTTTTATCGGCTTGTGTTTTGTATGCCTGCCTAGCTTCATCTAGTGCTTTTCTGACTATTGGCCAGGTGTTTTGTAATTTCTCCATCCATTCTTTCAGCGAAGGGATCGTTGGTTCGTTTGGGGTTAATTCTGGCATGGGGTTGAAACTTTGACCGGTGGCTATTTGAAAAGGAGTGTAACCTGTGCTGGAGTGGACTGCATTATTGTAGGCAACTTCTGCAAAAGGAAGTAAGTCCGTCCAATCACTCTGTTGGAAATTTAAAAAGCATCTCAAATATTGCTCAAGTACTGAATGGCACCGTTCCGTTTGTCCATCTGTCTGAGGGTGATGGCTAGATGTCAGTCCCTGAGTGGTCCCTAAGAGAGATAAAAATTCCTTCCAAAATGCAGACGTAAATTGCACTCCCCTATCAGAGATGATGCGTTGGGGTGCCCCGTGCAATCTATAAATGTGCTGGATGAAAAGTCTTGCTAAGGCCTTTGCAGTGGGAATCTTTTGGCAAGGGATAAAGTGCACCTGTTTGGAAAACAAGTCCGTGACTGTCCAGATAACAGTATTCCCATTGCTTTCTGGCAATTCCACTATAAAATCCATGATTATTTCCCTCCAGGGGGCTGAGGGACTTGCCACTGGTTGTAATAGCCCTGGCGATTTTCCCTTGCAACCTCTTTGCTGATGCACAGGTTGGGCAGCTGGCAACATAACTTTCTATGTCCTTTTTTATTGATGGCCACCAAAATTGCCGTTTAATTAAGTGTAAAGTTTTTACAAATCTAAAATGCCCTGCTGATTTTGTGTCATGGCAAAGGTGCATGAAAGTTACTCTTTGAGTTGTTGGTATATATAACTTTTCCCCTACCCAAGGCAACCCGTCTCTCATTGTGCACACATGTTTGTTTTTCTGGAACCATTCATCTGTTTCCAAACTTTTTCTGAATTCAATCCCAGTTTGGCTGTCCAGTTGTGGTTTTATTTTGGCTTGGGTTCTTGTGGTTACTAGTGCTGCTAGTTGTGACTCTGCCATTATTGGTCTAGAGTCTCTGGTTCGTGCGCTGTTATATTGGGGCATGCGAGATAGAGCATCTGCCAGGAAGTTCTTTCTTCCTGGTAAATGTTTGAGCTTAAATTGGAATTGGTGAAAATGCTGGGACCAGCGGGCTTGTTTGGGATTGAGTTTCCTGGAAGATTTTAGGGCTTCTAAATTTTTGTGATCAGTCCACACCTGGAAGGGATTTTTGTTGCCTTCCCAGGAACTGTCGCCATGTGAGTAATGCCCAACGTATCCCATAAGCCTCCTTCTCCAATACAGGCCAGCGCTGTTCTGTTTCCGTGAGTTTCTTGGATGTATATGCACAGGGTTGCAATACTGCATCATCATTTTCTTGTAATAGCACAGCCCCCACTGCCACATCACTTGCATCTGCCTGTATTATGAAGGGTTTGTCCATGTCTGGTTGCCTTAGTACTGGTTCGGCAGAAAAAAGTCTCTTTAGTCTCTCAAACGCTGCTTGGCACTCCATTGTCCATGTTAGTGGCTGGCTAGGTTTTACTGAGGATGTTCCCTTCGTTTTTAGTAAGTTGGTGAGGGGCAAGGCTATCTGTGCACATGAGGGGATGAATTGGCGGTAAAAATTTGCAAAGCCCAGGAAACTTTGTAGTTGCTTTCTTGTGCGGGGTGGGGCCCAATCTAGTACTGCTTTGACCTTCTCCGGGTCCATTTCAATGCCCTGTGGGGATATGCGATAGCCTAGGTAGTCTATCCTTTCCTGGTGGAATTTGCATTTTGAGAGTTTGGCATATAGGTGAGCGGCTCGCAGCTTCTTTAAAACCGCTCTGACAAGTTTGACGTGTTCTTCTTTTGTTTCGGTAAAGATAAGAATGTTGTCCAAGTAAACAAGGACCCCTTAAACAGGTGCTCCCTTAGAACGTCATTGATTAATTGCATAAAGACTGCAGGGCCCCCTTGTAATCCAAATGGCAAGACTTTGAATTGATAGCACCCCATGGGGCAGTTAAATGTAGTCTTCCATTCGTCCCCTTCCTTGATTCTCACGCGATAGTAAGCTTCCCTTAAGTCTAGTTTAGAAAAATTTTTCCCTTTCGATAGGTGTGACAGCATGTCTTTCATGAGGGGCAGCGGGTATAGGTTGCTTTCACTGATTGTGTTCAGGGCCCTATAATCCACGCATAAACGTAAAGAGCCATCCTTCTTCTCTCTACAAAGGACCGGGGCAGCCACTTTAGGCTTAGCTGGTTCAATGAAACCTCTCTCCCGGTTTTTTTTTATAAATCTTTCCATTTCCTCCTTCTCCTTTGGGCTCATGGAGTATAATCTGGGTTTCGGGAGTTTTGCCCCAGGCTTGAATTCAATGGTACAGTCTGTGGGTCGGTGGGGGGGAAGCTCATTCGCCCTCTCCTCACTGAAGACTTCATCAAGGTCCCTATATTCCTCTGGTATTTCTGTTAATCTTTTTTCCTCTCCTATGGATGCTTTTTCTATTCTTGAGTCTGGTAGCCTCCCTTGGGGTTTTAAGTCCATAGGGTCCCCCTTCGGGAATTTGATTTCTGTCGTCCTCCAATTTACCCAGGGGTTCCATTTTTTCAACCATTCCATCCCGAGAATCATTGGGCATTCCATACCTGGGGTCACCACAAACGTTAAGTCCTCTTCATGGGTGCCCAGGGAGAGATGTATTGGCAAAGTGGCTAGGGTA